>NC_056439.1:14964001-15114001 GCF_018296145.1 Oncorhynchus tshawytscha | reverse complement strand
GAGAGGGGACTAAAAGAGGGAGAGAGAGAGAGAGAGAGAGGGGACTAAAAGAGGGAGAGGGACTAAAAGAGAGAGAGAGAGGGACTAAAAGAGGGAGAGAGAGAGAGAGAGAGGGACTAAAAGAGGGAGAGAGAGAGAGCGAGAGAGGGACTAAAAGAGGGAGAGAGAGAGCGAGAGAGGGACTAAAAGAGGGAGAGAGAGAGAGATAGAGAGAGGGGGGGGGCTAAAAGAAGGAGAGGGACTAAAAGAGAGAGAGAGAGAGAGACAGAGACTAAAAGAGGGAGAGGGACTAAAAGAAAGAGAGGGACTAAAAGAGGGAGAGAGAGAGAAAGAGAGAGAGAGAGACTAAAAGAGGGAGAGAGAGATAGAGGGACTAAAAGAGGGATAGAGAGAGAGACAGAGAGAGAGAGGGGGACTAAAAGAGGGAGAGAGAGAGCGAGAGCGAGAGAGACGAAAAGAGGGAGAGAGAGAGAGAGCGAGAGAGAGAGGGGAACTAAAAGAGGGAGAGGGACTAAAAGAGAGAGACTAAAAGAGGGAGAGAGAGAGAGAGGGGGACTAAAAGAGGGAGAGAGAGAGAGGGGAACTAAAAGAGGGAGAGGGACTAAAAGAGAGAGAGGGACTAAAACAGGGAGAGAGAGAGAGCGAGAGAGGGACTAAAAGAGGGAGAGAGAGAGAGCGAGAGAGGGACTAAAAGAGGGAGAGAGAGAGAGAGGGGGGGCTAAAAGAAGGAGAGGGACTAAAAGAGAGAGGAGACAGAGACTAAAAGAGGGAGAGAGAGAGAGAGAGAGGGGGACTAAAATAGGGAAAGGGACTAAAAGAGAGAGAGAGAGAGAGGGAGGGACTAAAAGAGGGAGAGGGACTAAAAGAAAGAGAGGGACTAAAAGAGGGAGAGAGAGAAAGAGAGAGAGAGAGACTAAAAGAGGGAGAGAGAGATAGAGGGACTAAAAGAGGGATAGAGAGAGAGACAGAGAGAGAGAGGGGGACTAAAAGAGGGAGAGAGAGCGAGAGCGAGAGAGACGAAAAGAGGGAGAGAGAGAGAGCGAGAGAGAGAGGGGAACTAAAAGAGGGAGAGGGACAAAAAGAGAGAGAGAGAGAGAGAGAGAGAGAGAGAGGGGACAAAAGAGGGAGAGGGAGAGAGAGAGAGGGCCTAAAAGAGAGAGAGGGGACTAAAAGAGAGAGAGAGTGAGAGAGAAAGAGAAAGAGAGAGAGAGAGAGGGGGACTAAAATAGGGAGAGGGACTAAAAGAGGGAGAGAGAGAGGGACTAAAGAGGGAGAGAGAGAGAGAGGGGGACTAAAAGAGGGAGAGAGAGAGAGAGGGGGACTAAAAGAGGGAGAGGGACTAAAAGAGAGAGGGGGACTAAAAGAGGGAGGGAGAGAGGGGGGACTAAAAGAGGGAGAGAGAGCGAGGGACTAAAAGAGGGAGCGAGAGAGAGAGAGAGAGAGAGACTAAAAGAGGGAGAGAGAGCGAGGGGGGGACTAAAAGAGGGAGAGGGACAAAAAGAGAGAGAGCGAGAGAGAGAGAGAGAGAGAGTGGGACAAAAAGAGGGAGAGGGAGAGAGAGACAGGGCCTAAAAGAGAGAGAGGGACTAAAAGAGAGAGAGAGTGAGGGAGAGTGAGTGGGAGAGAGAGAGAGAGAGAGGGACTAAAATAGGGAGAGGGACTAAAAGAGAGAGGGGGACTAAAAGAGGGAGAGGGACTAAAAGAGAGAGAGAGAGAGAGAGAGAGAGAGAGAGAGAGAGAGGACTAAAAAAAAGGGAGAGAGAGAGAGGGGGAGTAAAAGAGGGAGAGGGACTAAAAGAGAGAGAGAGAGAGGGACTAAAAGAGGGAGAGAGAGAGAGAGAGAGAGAGAGAGAGAGAGAGAGGACTAAAAGAGGGAGAGAGAGAGAGAGAGAGAGAGGGACTAAAAGAGGGAGAGAGAGAGAGGGGGACTAAAAGAGGGAGAGAGAGAGAGAGACTGAAAGAGGGAGAGAGACTAAAAGAGAGAGAGAGAGAGAGGGGGGGACTAAAAGAGGGAGAGAGCGAAAGAGAGAGGGGGACTAAATGAGGGAGAGGGACTGAAAGAGAGAGAGAGAAAGAGAGAGAGAGGGGAACTAAAAGAGGGAGAGAGAGAGGGGGGGACTAAAAGAGAAAGAGAGAAAGAGAGAGAGGGGGACTAAAAGAGAGAGAGAGACAGAGAGAGAGAGAGAGAGAGAGAGAGAGAGAGAGAGAGACTAAAAGAGGGAGAGAGAGTGGGGGACTAAAAGAGGGAGTGAGAGAGAGAGAGAGAGAGACTAAAAGAGGGAGAGGGAGAGAGAGAGAGGGCCTAAAAGAGAGAGAGTGAGTGGGAGAGAGAGAGAGAGAGAGTGGGAGAGAGAGAGAGAGTGAGTGGGAGAGAGAGAGAGAGGGGGATAGAGAGAGAGAGAGAGGGACTAAAATAGGGAGAGGGACTAAAAGAGAGGGGGACTAAAAGAGGGAGAGGGACTAAAAGAGAGAGAGAGAGAGAGAGAGAGAGAGAGGGAGAGGGACTAAAAGAGGGAGAGAGAGAGAAAGGGGGAGTAAAAGAGGGAGAGGGACTAAAAGAGAGAGAGAGAGGGACTAAAAGAGGGAGAGAGAGAGACTAAAAGAGGGAGCGAGAGAGAGAGGGGGGCTAAAAGAGGGAGAGGGACTAAAAGGGAGAAAGAGAGAGAGAGAGAGAGAGAGAGAGAGAGAGAGAGAGAGGACTAAAAGGGAGAGAGAGAGAGGGAATAAAAGAGGGAGAGAGAGAGAGAGAGGGGGGGACTAAAAGAGGGAGAGAGAGAGAGAAAGGGACTAAAAGAGGGAGAGAGAGAGAGAGAGAGAGAGGGACTGAAAGAGGGAGAGAGACTAAAAGAGAGAGAGAGAGAGAGAGGGGGGGGACTAAAAGAGGGAGAGAGCGAAAGAGAGAGGGGGACTAAATGAGGGAGAGGGACTGAAAGAGAGAGAGAGAAAGAGAGAGAGAGGGGAACTAAAAGAGGGAGAGAGAGAGGGGGGGACTAAAAGAGAAAGAGAGAAAGAGAGAGAGGGGGACTAAAAGAGAGAGAGAGACAGAGAGAGAGAGAGAGAGAGAGAGAGAGAGAGAGAGAGACTAAAAGAGGGAGAGAGAGCAAGGGACTAAAAGAGGGAACGAGAGAGAGAGAGAGAGACTAAAAGAGGGAGAGGGAGAGAGAGAGAGGGCCTAAAAGAGAGAGAGGGACTAAAAGAGAGAGAGAGTGAGTGGAGAGAGAGAGAGAGGACTAAAAGAGAGAGAGAGAGAGAGAGAGAGAGAGAGGGACTAAAATAGGGAGAGGGACTAAAAGAGAGGGGGACTGAAAGAGAGGAGAGAGGGACTAAAAGAGAGAGAGAGAGAGGGGGAGACTAAAAGAGGGAGAGAGAGAGGGGGGGGACTAAAAGAGGGAGAGATAGCGAGGGACTAAAAGAGGGAGCGAGAGAGAGAGAGAGAGAGACTAAAAGAGGGAGAGAGAGAGAGGGGGGACTAAAAGAGGGAGAGGGACAAAAAGAGAGAGAGCGTGGGACAAAAAGAGGGAGAGGGAGAGAGAGACAGGGCCTAAAAGAGAGAGAGGGACTAAAAGAGAGAGAGAGAGAGGTAGAGAGAGAGAGAGAGAGAGGGGAGAGAGAGAGAGAGGGGACTAAAATAGGGAGAGGGACTAAAAGAGAGAGGGGGACTAAAAGAGGGAGAGGGACTAAAAGAGAGAGAGAGAGAGAGAGAGAGAGAGAGGGACTAAAAAGGGAGAGAGAGAGAGGGGGAGTAAAAGAGGGAGAGAGAGAGAGAGAGAGAGGGACTAAAAGAGGGAGAGAGAGAGAGAGAGAGAGAGAGAGCTAAAAAAGAGGGAGAGAGAGAGAGAAAGGACTAAAAGAGGAGAGAGAGAGAGAGAGAGAGAGGGACTGAAAGAGGGAGAGAGACTAAAAGAGAGAGAGAGAGAGGGGGGGACTAAAAGAGGGAGAGAGCGAAAGAGAGAGGGGGACTAAATGAGGGAGAGGGACTGAAAGAGAGAGAGAGAAAGAGAGAGAGAGGGGAAACTAAAAGAGGGAGAGAGAGGGGGGGACTAAAAGAGAAAGAGAGAAAGAGAGAGAGGGGGACTAAAAGAGAGAGAGAGACAGAGAGAGAGAGAGAGAGAGAGAGAGAGAGAGACTAAAAGAGGGAGAGAGAGCGAGGGACTAAAAGAGGGAGCGAGAGAGAGAGAGAGAGACTAAAAGAGGGAGAGGGAGAGAGAGAGAGGGCCTAAAAGAGAGAGAGGGACTAAAAGAGAGAGAGAGTGAGTGGGAGAGAGAGAGAGTGAGAGGGAGAGAGAGAGAGAGAGAGAAGAGAGAGAGAGAGAGAGAGAGAGGGACTAAAATAGGGAGAGGGACTAAAAGAGAGGGGGACTAAAAGAGGGAGAGGGACTAAAAGAGAGAGAGAGAGAGAGAGATATAGAGAGAGAGGGACTAAAAGAGGGAGAGAGAGAGAAAGGGGGAGTAAAAGAGGGAGAGGGACTAAAAGAGAGAGAGAGAGGGACTAAAAGAGGGAGAGAGAGAGACTAAAAGAGGGAGCGAGAGAGAGGGGGGGGCTAAAAGAGGGAGAGGGACTAAAAGGGAGAAAGAGAGAGAGAGAGAGAGAGAGAGAGAGAGACTAAAAGAGGGAGAGAGAGAGAGAGAGGGAATAAAAGAGGGAGAGAGAGAGAGAGAGAGAGAGGGACTAAAAGAGGGAGAGAGAGAGAGAAAGGGACTAAAAGAGGGAGAGAGAGAGAGAGAGAGACTGAAAGAGGGAGAGAGACTAAAAGAGAGAGAGAGAGAGAGAGGGGGGGGGGGGACTAAAAGAGGGAGAGGCGAAAGAGAGAGGGGGACTAAATGAGGGAGAGGGACTGAAAGAGAGAGAGAGAAAGAGAGAGAGAGGGGGAACTAAAAGAGGGAGAGAGAGAGGGGGGACTAAAAGAGAAAGAGAGAAAGAGAGAGAGGGGGACTAAAAGAGAGAGAGACAGAGAGAGAGAGAGAGAGAGAGAGAGAGAGAGACTAAAAGAGGGAGAGAGAGCAAGGGACTAAAAGAGGGAGCGAGAGAGAGAGAGAGAGACTAAAAGAGGGAGAGGGAGAGAGAGAGAGGGCCTAAAAGAGAGAGAGGGACTAAAAGAGAGAGAGAGAGAGAGAGAGAGAGAGAGAGAGAGAGAGAGAGAAAAGAGGGAGAGAGATAGAGGGACTAAAAGAGGGATAGAGAGAGACAGAGAGAGAGAGGGGGGACTAAAAGAGGGAGAGAGAGAAAGAGAGAGAGGGGGAACTAAAAGAGGGAGAAGGACTAAAAGAGAGAGAGAGAGAGGAGAGAGAGAGAGAGGGGGACTAAAAGAGGGAGAGAGAGAGAGGGGGGGAGTAAAAGAGGGAGAGGGACTAAAAGAGAGAGAGAGAGAGGGACTAAAAGAGGGAGAGAGAGAGAGAGAGCGAGAGAGGGACTAAAAGAGGGAGAGAGAGAGAGAGGGGACTAAAAGAGGGAGAGAGAGAGAGAGAAGGGACTAAAAGAGGGAGAGAGAGAGAGAGAGAGAGGGACTAAAAGAGGGAGAGAGAGAGAGAGAGAGGGGACTAAAAGAGGGAGAGAGAGAGAGAGAAAGGGACTAAAAGAGAGAGAGAGAGAGGGGGAGACTAAAAGAGGGAGAGAGAGAGGGGGACTAAAAGAGGGAGAGAGAGGGAGGGACTAAAAGAGGGAGCGAGAGAGAGAGAGAGAGAGACTAAAAGAGGGAGAGAGAGCGAGGGGGACTAAAAGAGGGAGAGGGACAAAAAGAGAGAGAGAGAGAGAGAGAGAGAGAGAGGGGACAAAAAGGAGAGGGAGAGAGAGACAGGGCCTAAAAGAGAGAGAGGGACTAAAAGAGAGAGAGAGGAGGGAGAGTGAGTGGGAGAGAGAGAGAGAGAGAGGGACTAAAATAGGGAGAGGGACTAAAAGAGAGAGGGGGACTAAAAGAGGGAGAGGGACTAAAAGAGAGAGAGAGAGAGAGAGAGAGAGAGAGAGAGAGAGGGGGACTAAAAAGGGAGAGAGAGAGAGGGGGAGTAAAAGAGGGAGAGGGACTAAAAGAGAGAGAGAGAGGGGGACTAAAAGAGGGAGAGAGAGAGAGAGAGAGAGAGGGACTAAAAGAGGGAGAGAGAGAGAGAAAGGGACTAAAAGAGGGAGAGAGAGAGAGAAAGGGACTGAAAGAGGGAGAGAGACTAAAAGAGAGAGAGAGAGAGAGAGAGAGGGGGGACTAAAAGAGGGAGAGAGCGAAAGAGAGAGGGGGACTAAATGAGGGAGAGGGACTGAAAGAGAGAGAGAGAAAGAGAGAGAGAGGGGGAACTAAAAGAGGGAGAGAGAGAGAGGGGGGGGACTAAAAGAGAAAGAGAGAAAGAGAGAGAGGGGGACTAAAAGAGAGAGAGAGACAGAGAGAGAGAAGAAGAGAGAGAGAGAGAGAGACTAAAAGAGGGAGAGAGAGTGGGGGACTAAAAGAGGGAGCGAGAGAGAGAGAGAGAGAGAGAGAGAGACTAAAAGAGGGAGAGGGAGAGAGAGAGAGGGCCTAAAAGAGAGAGAGGGACTAAAAGAAGAGAGAGAGAGAGGGAGAGAGAGAGAGAGTGAGGGGAGAGAGAGAGAGGGGGATAGAGAGAGAGAGAGAGGGACTAAAATAGGGAGAGGGACTAAAAGAGAGGGGGACTAAAAGAGGGAGAGGGACTAAAAGAGAGAGAGAGAGAGAGATAGAGAGAGAGGGGACTAAAAGAGGGAGAGAGAGAGAAAGGGGGGAGTAAAAGAGGGAGAGGGACTAAAAGAGAGAGAGAGAGGGACTAAAAGAGGGAGAGAGAGAGACTAAAAGAGGGAGCGAGAGAGAGAGGGGGGCTAAAAGAGGGAGAGGGACTAAAAGGGAGAAAGAGAGAGAGAGAGAGAGAGAGAGAGAGAGAGACTAAAAGAGGGAGAGAGAGAGAGAGAGGGAATAAAAGAGGGAGAGAGAGAGAGAGAGAGGGGACTAAAAGAGGGAGAGAGAGAGAGAAAGGGACTAAAAGAGGGAGAGAGAGAGAGAGAGAGAGAGGGACTGAAAGAGGGAGAGAGACTAAAAGAGAGAGAGAGAGAGAGAGGGGGGGGATTAAAAGAGGGAGAGAGCGAAAGAGAGAGGGGGACTAAATGAGGGAGAGGGACTGAAAGAGAGAGAGAGAAAGAGAGAGAGAGGGGAACTAAAAGAGGGAGAGAGAGAGAGGGGGGACTAAAAGAGAAAGAGAGAAAGAGAGAGAGGGGGACTAAAAGAGAGAGAGAGACAGAGAGAGAGAGAGAGAGAGAGAGAGAGAGAGAGAGAGACTAAAAGAGGGAGAGAGAGCAAGGGACTAAAAGAGGGAACGAGAGAGAGAGAGAGAGAGACTAAAAGAGGGAGAGGGAGAGAGAGAGAGGGCCTAAAAGAGAGAGAGGGACTAAAAGAGAGAGAGAGAGAGAGAGAGAGAGAGAGAGTGAGAGGAGAGAGAGAGAGAGAGAGAGAGAGAGGGACTAAAATAGGGAGAGGGACTAAAAGAGAGGGGGACTAAAAGAGGGAGAGGGACTAAAAGAGAGAGAGAGAGAGAGAGAGAGAGAGAGAGAGAGGGGGACTAAAAGAGGGAGAGAGAGAGAAAGGGGGGAGTAAAAGAGGGAGAGGGACTAAAAGAGAGAGAGAGAGGGACTAAAAGAGGGAGAGAGAGACTAAAAGAGGGAGCGAAAAGAGAGAGAGAGGGAGAGGGGGCTAAAAGAGGGAGAGGGACTAAAAGGGAGAAAGAGAGAGAGAGAGAGAGAGAAAGACTAAAAGAGGGAGAGAGAGAGAGAGAGAGAGAGAGAGAGAGAGAGGACAAAAAGAGGGAGAGGGAGAGAGAGACAGGGCCTAAAAGAGAGAGAGGGACTAAAAGAGAGAGAGAGGGAGAGTGAGTGGGAGAGAGAGAGAGAGAGAGAGAGGGACTAAAATAGGGAGAGGGACTAAAAGAGAGAGGGGGACTAAAAGAGGGAGAGGGACTAAAAGAGAGAGAGAGAGAGAGAGAGAGAGAGAGAGGGACTAAAAAGGGAGAGAGAGAGAGGGGGAGTAAAAGAGGGAGAGGGACTAAAAGAGAGAGAGAGAGATGGACTAAAAGAGGGAGAGAGAGAGAGAGAGAGAGAGAGAGAGGGACTAAAAGAGGGAGAGAGAGAGAGAGAGAGACTAAAAGAGGGAGAGAGAGAGAGAAAGGGACTAAAAGAGGGAGAGAGAGAGACTGAAAGAGGGAGAGAGACTAAAAGAGAGAGAGAGAGAGGGGGACTAAAAGAGGGAGAGAGCGAAAGAGAGAGGGGGACTAAATGAGGGAGAGGGACTGAAAGAGAGAGAGAGAAAGAGAGAGAGAGAGGGGGAACTAAAAGAGGGAGAGAGAGAGAGGGGGGACTAAAAGAGAAAGAGAGAAAGAGAGAGAGGGGGACTAAAAGAGAGAGAGAGACAGAGAGACTAAAAGAGGGAGAGAGAGCGAGGGACTAAAAGAGGGAGCGAGAGAGAGAGAGAGAGACTAAAAGAGGGAGAGGGAGAGAGAGAGAGGGCCTAAAAGAGAGAGAGGGACTAAAAGAGAGAGAGAGTGAGTGGGAGAGAGAGAGAGAGTGAGGGGAGAGAGAGAGAGGGGGGAGAGAGAGAGAGAGAGAGAGAGACTAAAATAGGGAGAGGGACTAAAAGAGAGGGGGACTAAAAGAGGGAGAGGGACTAAAAGAGAGAGAGAGAGAGAGAAGAGAGGGGGACTAAAAGAGGGAGAGAGAGAGAAAGGGGGAGTAAAAGAGGGAGAGGGACTAAAAGAGAGAGAGAGAGGGACTAAAAGGGAGAGAGAGAGACTAAAAGAGGGAGCGAGAGAGAGAGGGGGGGGCTAAAAGAGGGAGAGGGACTAAAAGGGAGAAAGAGAGAGAGAGAGAGAGAGAGAGAGAGAGACTAAAAGAGGGAGAGAGAGAGAGAGAGGGAATAAAAGAGGGAGAGAGAGAGAGAGAGAGAGGGACTAAAAGAGGGAGAGTGAGAGAGAAAGGGACTAAAAGAGGGAGAGAGAGAGAGAGAGAGAGAGGGACTGAAAGAGGGAGAGAGACTAAAAGAGAGAGAGAGAGAGGGGGGGGACTAAAAGAGGGAGAGAGCGAAAGAGAGAGGGGGACTAAATGAGGGAGAGGGACTGAAAGAGAGAGAGAGAAAGAGAGAGAGAGGGGAACTAAAAGAGGGAGAGAGAGAGAGGGGGGGACTAAAAGAGAAAGAGAGAAAGAGAGAGAGGGGGACTAAAAGAGAGAGAGAGACAGAGAGAGAGAGAGAGAGAGACTAAAAGAGGGAGAGAGAGCGAGGGACTAAAAGAGGGAGCGAGAGAGAGAGAGAGAGAGACTAAAAGAGGGAGAGGGAGAGAGAGAGAGAGAGGGCCTAAAAGAGAGAGAGGGACTAAAAGAGAGAGAGAGGAGGGAGAGAGAGAGAGAGTGAGAGGGAGAGAGAGAGAGAGAGAGAGAGAGAGGGACTAAAATAGGGAGAGGGACTAAAAGAGAGGGGGACTAAAAGAGGGAGAGGGACTAAAAGAGAGAGAGAGAGAGAGAGAGATAGAGAGAGAGGGACTAAAAGAGGGAGAGAGAGAGAAAGGGGGGAGTAAAAGAGGGAGAGGGACTAAAAGAGAGAGAGAGAGGGGACTAAAATAGGGAGAGAGAGACTAAAAGAGGGAGCGAGAGAGAGAGGGGGGGACTAAAAGAGGGAGAGGGACTAAAAGGGAGAAAGAGAGAGAGAGAGAGAGAGAGAGAGAGAGAGAGAGAGAGAAGAAAGACTAAAAGAGGGAGAGAGAGAGAGAGGGAATAAAAGAGGGAGAGAGAGAGAGAGAGGACTAAAAGAGGGAGAGAGAGAGACTAAAAGAGGGAGAGAGAGAGAGAGAGAGAGGGAATAAAAGAGGGAGAGAGAGAGAGAGGGGGACTAAAAGAGGGGAGAGAGAGACTAAAAGAGGGAGAGAGAGAGAGAGAGAGGGAATAAAAGAGGGAGAGAGAGAGAGAGAGGGACTAAAAGAGGGAGAGAGAGAGACTAAAAGAGGGAGAGAGAGAGAGGGGGATTAAAAGAGGGAGAGGGACTAAAAGAGAGATAGAGGGAGAGAGAGAGACAGGGACTAAAAGAGGGGGAGAGAGTAGGAAGGAGGCAGCCACTACAGTGGAAAAGTGTGTGTCCTTCTCCAGCGTATGACACAGCGTGGACACAGAGTGGCTAAGTGAGCTACTGTGCCCACCCACACACACACAACCCCTGAGTCCAGCCTGCCAGCCAGGAATACATTACAGTACATTAAAGTACAGAGAACAATTTATGTACAACAGATGTTTGGACAAGATTAGAGCCACAGCTAGAAACCGGCGTGAAAAGTGACTTGTACGTGACAACTTCAATGCTGGCTATGGATTGACTCTGCACCTACTTGTTCACTCCCCCTCACAGATTTAAAAGGAGTGGATTGGTGTGGAAACGTGTCGGAAACTCCCTCTAGCCGAAGCTTAGACCAATCCAATGCCTTTACTTCATAATCTCTCTCTAGGCTCAAAGATGCTCCAGAACTCCTACGATCTGTCATCAGCCAATCCTTTGCAGCCTATGCCATACTTTGGAATGAAGTATAGAAGGTGCTCAACCAATGTGAGTAGAGGTACAACCTAAACATGTGAAGACATCATTGGACAGGAAAAGGCGCAACGCTCGCTCACCATTAACAAACCGTGGCCATCCTCCCAGAATGCACAGCGCCACGTCTGAAGTTCCAGAGTGACAGCACTCAGCTTGAAGGAGGAATGCCATGATATGGATGATACACACACACACACACACACACACACACACACACACACACACACACACACACACACACACACACCATTGATCTCTGAAGGTAATAGTAGTCCTCTCAGCGCATTAAGCAAGCAGACGAATCTCCCTCAATAACAAACAGTTCATTCAAAACATAATGGACTGTCTCTCTTATATGAGCCATAAATGTTATACTCAGCCCACCAACCCAGCCGGCCCCTATACCCAGCCCTAAGGCTTACACCAACCCACCCTGCCCCTATACCCAGTCCTGAGGCACATCATACCCAGCCAGACAAACCCAGCCCTGAGTCATACCCAGACAGATAAAATAATACATTCCTGATAACAATAGAGGAATCAGCTGTTGCGCAGCAACTCACTACCTTCCTGAAGACAAACAATGTATACGAAACCCTTCAGTCTGGTTTTAGACCCCATCATAGCACGGAGACTGCACCCGTGAAGGCGGTAAATTACCTTTTAATGGCGTCAGACCAAGGCTCTGCATCTGTCCTCGTGCTCCTAGACTTAGTGCTGCTTTTGATACCATCGACCACCACATTATTTGGAGAGATTAGAAACCCAAATTGGTCTACACTGACAAGTTCCCGCCTTGTTTCGATCTTATCGAACGGAAAGATATCAGTTTGTCTCTGTGGATGGTTTGTCATCTGACAAATCAACTGTAAATCTCGGTGTTCCTCAAGGTTCCGCTTTGGAACCACTATTGTTTTCACTATATATTTTATCTCTTGATGATGTCATTCAGAAACATAATGTTAACTTCACTGCTATGCGGATGATACACAGCTATACATTTCGATAAACATGGTGAAGCCCCAAAATTGCCCTCGCTCGAAGCCTGTGTTTTAGATATAAGGAAGTGGATGGCAGCAATTTTTTAAAACTTTTAAACTCAGACAAAACAGAGATGCTAGTTCTAGGTCCCAATAAACAAAGAGATCTTCTGTTGGATCTGGCAATTAATCTTGATGGTTGTACAGTCGTCTCAAATAAAACAGTGAAGCACCTCAGCGTTACTCTGGACCCTGATCTCTCTTTTGACGAACATATCAAGACTGTTTCAAGGGACAGCTTTTTTCCATCTACGTAACATTGCCAAAATCTGAAACTTTCTGTCCAAAAATTATGCATAAAAATTAATCCATGCTTTTGTCACTTCAAGATTAGACTACTGCAATGCTCTACTTTCCGGTTACACACGGCTACTAAAATCTTGACTAGAACCCAAAAATTGTATCATATTACTCCAGTGCTAAACTCTCTACACTGTCTTCCTGTCAAGGCAAGGGCTGATCTCAAGGTTTTACTGCTAACCTACAAAGCATTACATGGGCTTGCTCTTACCTATCGTTCTGATTTGGTCCTGCCGTACATACCTACACGTACCCTACGGTCACAAGACGCAGGCCTCCTTACTGTCCCTTGAATTTCTAAGCAAACAGCTGGTGGCAGGGCTTTCTCCTATGGAGCTCCATTTTTATGGAATGGTCTGCCTATCCATGTGAGATACGCAGACTCGGTCTCGACCTTTAAGTCTTTATTGAAGACTCATCTCTTCAGTAGGTCCTATGATTGAGTGTTGTCTGGCCCAGAGGTGTGAAGGTGAATGGAAAGGCACTGGAGCGACGAACTGATCTTACTGTCTCTGCCTGGCTGGTTCCCCTCTCTCCACTGGGATCCTCTGCCTCTAACCCTATTACAGGGGCTGAGTCACTGGCTTACTGATGCTCTTCCATGCCGTCCCAAGGAGGGGTGCGTCATTTGAGTGGGTTGAGTCACTGACGTGATCTTCCTGTCCGGGTTGGCGACCCCTCAGCTTCATACCGTGGGGGAGATCTTCATGGGCCATACTTGGCCTGAGAATTGTATCAGGGTAGTACATTGAAGATATCCCTCTAGTGGTGTGGGGGCTGTGCTTTGGCAAAGTGGGTGGGGTTATATATTGCCTAGTTGGCCCTAGGCCCTGCCCAGGGGTATCGTCGGACAGGACCACAGTGTCTCCCGACCCCTCCTGTCTCAGCCTCCAGTATTTAAGCTGCAATAATTTGTGTCTGGGGCTAGGGTCAGTCTGTTATATCTGGAGTATTTATCCTGTCTTATCCGGTGTCCTGCGTGAATTTAAGTATGCTCCCTCTAATTCTCTCTCTCTTCTCTTGGAGGACCTGCACCATAGGACCATGCCTCAGGACTACCTGGCCTGATGACTCCTTGCTGTCCCCAATCAACCTGGTCGTGCTGCTACTCCAGTTTCAATCTGTTCTGCTTGCGGCTATGGAACGCTGACCTGTACACTGGATGTGCTACCTGGTCCCGGGCCTGCTGTTTTCGACTCTCTCTCTCTCTACCGCACCTGCTGTCTCTCACTCTGAATGATTGGCCAACTGACATTTACTCCTGAGTTGCCTGTTGTGCCCTCTACAACCACTGTGATTATTATTATTTGACCCTGCTGGTCATCTATGAACGTTTGAACATCTTGGCGATGTACTGTTATAATCTCCATCCGGCACAGACAGAAGAGGACTGGCCACCCCTCAGAGCCTGGTTACTCTCTAGGTTTCTGCCTTTCTAGGGAGTTTTTCCTTGCCGTTGTGCTTCTACATCTGCATTGCTAGCTTTTGGGGGTTTTAGGCTGGGTTTCTGTACAGCACTTTGTGACATTAGCTGGTGTAAAAAAAAAGGCTTTATAAATAAATATGATTGATTGATTGAGGTGGCGTGTGTGTGTGCGTGTATCCGCTCTCTAAGTCACCATCTGATAGTGCTGTAAAGATCATTTGCGCCGCTGTGTATTGCAGTGAGAACTAAGGTGACTTTCAAGGTTGAAACACTGCCTGGGTTCCTCCTCCCTCTTCATTTAACAATATCTGAAAGGGATGACATTTACTCAGATAATGGGTTTCATGGTCAGTGACTCTGAGAATATTGAGATGGTTTGTAACAGCAACATTTCTGTTCTTTAAAAAAACTGCAATATTTCTCTTTGAGAACTTTGTGATTGCTAGATGTATATTGTTTGTGTGTAAGTGGCGGCAGGGATTGGTTGAATGTAGCCATGTGGAACCCCATAGTGAAAAACATAGAAGTCAAAAGTCTAATTTTAGTTTTCATGTATTTTCAAGAGGACCACAATCAAAATACTTATCATGATTTTAAATGCATTGTATCCACGTGTGTTTTTCAATTGTCAAATAAATCAACAACAAAAAAACCTAGTCCAAAAGCCGAGTCTCAGTCCACACTGAGTGGAGGTGAAACGTGTTAGCTTAGCACAACTTCTATATCAAACCCCAGCTAACACGGCTGACCAGTGTTGTGGGTAAAATTATAATATCATGTTATAATACTGTTATTGCATCAAATGGTTGTTTTATGCAACAGAATAGAGGGTTCTTAGAACTATATTGTGTTTGCACAATATACAATATACTGAGAGTGTGTCTCTAGGGCTTAATGCTGACAGTCGATGTACGATGCCTCAGGTGATAAACCTAACAAGTCACATTCCATTCATGTGAGGGAGGTTGCTCTGGTCTGACTGGAAGGTACCAGGGAGAGATGGCTCGGTTATGGATAATTATGAGAGGAACCTTGTTTTGGGGGCCAGACCTTGGTCTCTACACAATGAGCACAGTCTTTATAGCAGATACTGTCTGCTGTGAATTATTAGTATCTTTCATACAAATCCTAACCTTCTGACCCATGCCATACATCTGTTGTTTGTCATGAACATTCAGGAGGATGTTCTTTGCTATAAAATACTGTGGCTCAAATCTGCTCGTTGGGCTCTCAACGGCTCATCTAGGGGTGGTTCGTCGACCAGCTTCATTATTGCGATAATTAATCGATGTTATTAATACATTTTGAATAAAGTAATATCCTGATTGGTGATTGACCTTGTCTCTCCTCATTGTTGATTGAGAACAATGTATAGAATGGCTAATGAAGTAATACAGCTCAGAGGGGAGGAGAGAATTAATTATTTCATGAGCCCATACGTGTGTCTGGGGACCTGAAACACATGAAAAATATTACTATTCTAATATGTACATGTATAAGACATAAGAGACTTCAAAAGAACCGTAAAGGGACTTGCAAACTCAATGAAGCAATAGCTAGGCCTACTGTAGATATTTCAATAGGAATAGATTACTGTACACACAGCCATAGGTGCCAAAGCTAGCTTCATGTTTAACAGTACAAATTAATGTAAGTGTAACAGTTGGATGTTCCTATAAAAGCAAAGTGCCTTATGTAATCCCAGTGCTTATTGAATGAGGCTCCCGGCAGGCAGGCAGGCAGGCAAGAAGAGCAGAGCTGTATAATAAATGCAGAACAAATATGTGGATGAACTGCGGCATGATAATGAATCTGTTTCTTAGAGCACATCAAAGCCTTAACCAGTTAGGCTATTAGGGATTATGTTAGCTAACACACACACGAGGAAGGGGCACACACACAGGGATACGCAGACGACCACATATGCACCACACATGCACACACACAAGCACACACATACCAGGGTTTCCATTAGGAACAAAATGTGGCACTGGACAACGTGACCGGGAAGATTTTAATTTACCAGCCATTTAAGACATTTACCAGACCCATATGCATTGGATGTGTAACCCATTAGGGCATCCACCCACGGTGCTCAGAAAGATTTTAAAAATTATCATTTAGATTCAAGTAATTCAATTTAACAGAACATGCAACTCCTGTAATGAAGCAGCCAATAAAACATTACTTTGAAACATTTGCCAAAAGGCAAATCAGTGGAAAACACCATTCTAAACAGAGCACCTAACGCGAGCGGTTCCATATGTGACAGAGATTAAAATCTCAGTTAAAAACATAGAAAGAGGGGGAATTTAAAGATGCAACTCCTAGGATGGGTTGATAATAGGACTAGGATTGTGCCTTTGGCTTCTGGACAACGAAAGAAAGTTGATCTCAAAACCGACAGCAATTAAGTCGGTTTCAATGGCATAAAGTACGAGGAAGTCTTTATAAAAAAATTGCCTCCCATGTTTCTATGGTCGGATTTAGCCTAGGCTACTTTGAAGCAAAGTAAGACGCCTCAAAATATGAAGTAAAACGTTCAGGTTTCAACCAATGAAGTATGTTTTCAAAATGCATACTGCCTCCAGCTCACATTGCACAGTGGTGGATCACGCACTGACAGCCTGCCTACCATTTTATATGCACTGCAATGGCGAATGTTACCAGTTGAGAAATTAAAATAGTAGCTCTTTTTAATCGTGGCCATCAAAACAATTTTTAACATGTGATTGCAATTAGAGTTCTTGCGCAATGAATGGGCTGATAAAAGCACATTCCACTCCAATAGTAATGAGCTGAGGAGCTGCGGCAGATATTTCGCTCAAACTAGGTTCTCTGCATGCTGTGCGCGTGTGATAAATAAGATACATGACGACTAACGAAACTAACTAAATTGCTCTACATTTTGCAGATGAACCTATAGACCAATAAGCATGGCAGTCTAATGTATTTACATTGACTGCTATTTCCATCAATGAATCAAATGCATTATTTTCCATGTGATTGTTTTTTCTCCCGGTCAATTTGGCTGGCAACAATTTTATTTATTGGCTTTTCACATTTTTTTATAGACCAAAAGCTGGAAATTGCTGGCTAACAGAAACCATGACACAAACACAAGAAACAACTCCACTCGTGAATCAACAATCGGCACTTCTGATGTGCCCAATCTATCCAAAACACCATATTTCATATTTCGTTGTTTCACCATTTCATTTGAGGGATCATCAATCAAATCTTCCTGAATTAAGAATCATGAATAAAAAGCTGTTCAGTCAGCAGTGCTGCAGCTCTGCCCAGTGAGGTCTTTACTCTTTATCGCTGCTCCCTAATCACTCATAAAAGCTAATTTCCCGCCGTGGGGCCCAGCTTGACCAGGTTTCAGCATTGTCAGGCCAGACCTGGGGAAGCCATTAAAACCCTATTAAAAGAACATTTGCTCTCTAACACACACACAGCCAGACCTACACACACACACACACACACAGAGGTGCACATATGCATACTGTACACACACACAAACAAGTGCGCATACACACACATAAACATGCACGTGTACGTACTTACGTACCCGAACCTTCTCTCTCTCACACAAATACACACACAAGACTGAAAGGGGTGTTATAAACAGCCAGGCTGTTAAACAGCAGAGATATTTATCACTGAGACTCATCAGGAGAGGAAAAGGTTTTTAATGACATGCTGTCCAGTCTGCAGGCCAACACACACACACACACACACACACACACACACACACACACACACACACACACACACACAAACACACACAAACACACACAAACACAGCTTCAGCACGGAAACACTAGGTTTGTATAGCACACACAATAATTTAAAATGTCTACCAAAACCACATATTGTGGTTGGACAACAGACATGGGATATTGATTTGAGGTTTGAATTTCTAATTACTGAAACAATGCTGTTCACAGTCAGACTGAAGCAGGGTGGAGAAAAAAGGAGGCACAGTTAGGGGGGTTACAGGTACAGTATATATTTCAAATTACAAGTTTATAAAACATGTACCCGTAGGCTACCACTCAAATTAAAATAAAAAAAATTACAAAATACATTCAGAGCTTAAGTGATATTAAATTCAGTATAAACAAGAAAAGAAAAAGAAAACAATTGCCAATCCCATTGCCCCAACCAGCCACTGATTTACTGAGAGATTCAAGGAGCTATTATCGTTGAGTAACATGCAAAGCATTGAATATTTACATTCATGCACTTCTAAATAGACTTTGTAACTTTGCCCCAGAAGCATTTACCGGCAGGGCACTCCCACATCATATGGAGGAACGCGCCGACCTGATTTAGTGGACTCGGTGAACAGCACAACGTTTCCTTGGTGATAAATACAGTCCGTGAACAAACTTAAAATGTATAACTTGATGGTTTGAATTATCGGATGCCAAGGTCATATTAAAGGGTTGAAGGATTTTTAAGCCGAAAGACAATTGAGACATGGATTGTGCGTGTGCCATTCAGAGTGAATGGGCAAGACAAAATGTTTGCAACCCTTAGTGCCCTCTGTAATTATTGGGACAGTGAAGCATTTTTTTCTTCTTTTGGCTCTATAGTTCAAAAGTTCGGATTTGAAATCAAACAATGACTGTGAAGTTAAAGTGCCGACTTCAGGGTATTGCCATATCGGTGGAACCATTTCGTAATTATTTTTTTACATAGTTCCCCCATTTTAAGGGAGCTAAAGTATTGGGACAAATTCATTTATATGTTTATTAAAGTAGTAAAAAGTTTAGTATTTGGTCCCATATTCCTAGCACACAATGATTACATCAAGCCTGTGACTTTACGTATTTGTTGCATTTGCTGTTTGTTTTGGTTGTGTTTGAGATTATTTTATGCCCAACCGAAATGATTGACAAATAATGCTTTGTCATTTTGGAGTCACTTTTATTGCAAATAAAAATGGAACACTTCTACATGAATGTGGATGCTACCAGGATTACGGATAATCCTGAATGAACCGTGAATAATGATGAGTGAGAAAGTTAGAGGGCGCTGTGTCAGTGAAGACCACGTCTTCCAGGGGAAATGTTGGTTTCGGATAGTCCTCTGAAGTCTTTCCCTCTTTGTAAACGTGTTCATTTTATACGGATTGAATTGATTTGAGCGTTCTGTTAAAGTTTCTGGCAATGGTTTCACATAAGGAAAGAAATATATCTACTCCCAAATATTTAAAAAATGGAATTATTGGGATTCCATAAGCACAGATGGAGTCCACCATCTGGGTTTTGAGAGGCAGTAGGGCTGATTCATTTTATAACTTGAGATGAAGCTGATTTTATCTATGATCTTCGATGCGTTTGGGAGCAATTGAGATACATTGTCTAGATAGAGTAAAATATTGTCTGCGTATAAAGAGATTAAGTAATCAGTAGGTTTGAGGGAAATTGGTGTTGTGCTTAGATTGACGAATTGCCTGGGCCAGGGGTTCCATGGATAATAAAAATAGCAAAGGCGAAATTGGATCACCTTGTCTGCTGCTTCTAGTGATTCTGAACGGAGCAGAGCAGATATTGCCTGTTATAACTATGGCTGAGGATTGGCATTTAGCATTTGAATCCTATTAATGAAATTGGAGCCAATTCCCATATGTTCCGAGACACACCAGAGATATTACCATTCTAGTCTATCAAAAGCTTTTTCAGCATCAAGACATAATACAGCCCAAGGAGCTGTTGTTTTACGATGAAGCATTTAAGATATGTAATAGTGAACGGAGGTTATCCGAGGATAAACGTTTTTGAACAAACCAGCTTTGGTCTGTGTGGACCAATTTGGGTAAGTATGTCTCGAGACGGGGTATGTACAGTCGCAATTCGCAAATATGGAGGGAGAGAGAAGAAGTGAGGGATGGGAAAAATTAGGAAGAGAGGAGGGAAAGGGTGAGCTCTTGGACAGACAGACATACAAACAGGACAAGAGAGAGAGACTAGGAAAGAGAGAGCGAGAGAGAGAGAGAGACGGGAAAGATGAATGACGGAATCTAAATGAAATGTCACTCCCAGTAATGGAAAAGGGCTCAGCCAGAAAGCAGGTCACTTATATTGCAAAATATACACTTAAGCAGTTGTGCCTCTGGCGGCACGCGCTTGACAAAACTGTTAACATTAGCTTCCAAAATAAAAAGGAGGGTGGGAGAAAATGGTGGGGGGAAATAAAAATGCATTGCTTTGCTATGTGGCCCCTCAAACCTCTGCTATCATCACCAGCACAATCAGCCTGACTGCTCTTCTCACACACACACACACACACACACACACACACACACACACACACACACACACACACACACACACACACACACGAAAACATACGCACACACAGACACAAGGACGCATGTACACATGCAACGCACAAACACACTTGGAGGATAGCATGCAGTAGTTGGTCTCCATCCTAGCGATCCTTGCTATTATCTTGCTGAGAAGGAGGTTGAACTGGCCCCAGGCCAGTCGAAAGTAGCATCGGAACTCCTCTCCAAACAGGCATAGTCCCATGACCAG
Source organism: Oncorhynchus tshawytscha (assembly GCF_018296145.1). Taxonomy (NCBI): domain Eukaryota; kingdom Metazoa; phylum Chordata; class Actinopteri; order Salmoniformes; family Salmonidae; genus Oncorhynchus; species Oncorhynchus tshawytscha. The sequence goes on along the minus strand of NC_056439.1, from coordinate 15,094,131 downwards.
CCAATGGTGCTATCCATGCTGCTTTCCGGTCTGTAGCAGCTGGTAGACCCAGAAATACCCAACAAGGCGATGAGCAGGAGTGTCCTCAACTTCAGTCTCATTGTATTAGATGAATGAAAACTAGGCTCTATACTGCTGTGAGAAAGTATTTGCCCTCTTTCTAATTTTCTCTACTTTTGCATATTTTTTTATACTGAATGTTATCAGACCTTCAACCAAAACCTAATATTCGATAAAATCTACATTTTAGGGGACATTTTTAGCTAAGCCTACCCCTTTTCTTAAACCCTTGACAAGTTCAATCAGATGGTTTTGTCTGGGGATACAACAAACATGTGTGCTAATGGGGATACCTGAGGACCAGAGTTGGGAAACACTGACGTGTGATAGCAGAGAGAAAGAGGTGAAGAGAGTGGGTTTACTCTGCCCAAAATCTGTCCACGAGTGTGCAAAGCTGTCATCAAGGCAAAGGGTGGCTTCTTTGAAGAATCTCAAATATAAAATATATTTTGATTTGTTAACACTTTTTTTGTTACTACATGATTCCGTAGAAAATAATACAAATAAAGAAAAACCCTTGAATGAGTAGGTATGTCCAAACTTTTGACTGGTACTGTACTGAACTGTACTGTACGTACGTACGTATGTATGTACATATGAGGTGACTTCTAGGCAGAGTTACTCTATCTAGTGTCTGTGTTCTTTTGCCCATCTTACTCTTTTATTTTTATTGGCCAGTCTGAGATATGGCTTTTTCTATGCAACTCTGCCTAGAAGGCCAGCATCCCGGAGTCGCCTCTTCACTGTTGACGTCAAGCCCTTGACAAGTTGAATCAGGTATTTTTGTCTGGGGAGACAACAAAAATGTGTGCTGTTGGGGGTACTAGAGGACCGGAGGCAAAACGAGTGGGTTTACTCCCAAAATCTGTCCACATTAAGCAGATCATTACCTATTAGGCAAGTGAGGAGTTTTTGTATGTTTTTATATCGGAGCTGTCCCTGTTGAAATTGGAGACGGCCTATGAATATGCATGGTGCTACCATAGCATCTCATTGAATACAGGCGGTGGACACCCATACCCCTCATTGAATATTCAAAAACGTATTCAAATAATAAAATAACAAAATAATCATTGAAAAAGTGGAATAGGCTGCAGCTCGACAACCTGTCGTTCCGCTCTGTGGATAACGACTCCCATTGTTAGGGCGGAGAAACACGCACCTCGTCATTATATCTAGTATCTCTAGTGATAGTGACGTTGGTTTCCCCCCAGAATAAATATAGGCCATAACAAAACTCAACCAACAAACTTTGCCTTGAAAATCACACTGCTTCCAGCACAGATCAATAGTGGAGAGGAAGGAGAGAAAAACATTGACACTTAAGATAACCATCTCTCTCTCATACCATCCCTCAGGGTGTATAGCATAAAGCAGTTTAATCGTTCCTAGATCTGGATTGTATTTTCTTCTATTTTTTTCTGTCAGGGGAGCATTCTGTCAATCATTGAAATGTGCACTCTGCCTCCAGGCAATAGGTCTCTAGGGAGTTTGGCCATTGAACTGAGGGTCCCACTTAAATTAATTGAAAGCTGTGTGTGTGTGTGTGTGTGTGTGTGTGTGTGTGTGTGTGTGTGTGTGTGTGTGTGTGTGTGTGTGTGTGTGTGTGTGTGTGTGTGTGTGTGTGTGTGTGTGTGTGTGTGTGTGTGTGTGTGAGAGAGAAAGAGAGAGAAAGAGAGAGAGAGAACAGGTTTTTCTATGTCCGCATTTAAACCAGGTAACTGTATTGTAAAATCATCATCATCATTGTCAGCACTATCAGAATCATCTAGATCGCTATCCTCATCGTCATCATAATCACCATCAGAAATCACCACCATCATCATCAGAATAATCTCGATCATCGTCGTCATCCTCATACTGAGGGACACAATATGGGTGGATACCTTGTCCATTAGATCACGTTTCCCCTACGTCATTGAGGGAACATAGGCTCAGCAAAACATGTATGTTGTAGTCAGTGGTAGAGGGAAGACAAATAGCCTGTTAATATTAGCCTTATACTAATCAACGAATAATGTCACGGTCAGTTCTTTCTTTAGTCAACAGATCAGACTGAAAGGTGTTCCAAACAGACTTTGTGATTATTGAAATGACCCCGAGGTAAAGGTGCTGTGCATTCATCAATAAACAATGAAAGGAGAGTACGTGCGTACATCCCTATTGAATCAATCAATCAATGATAAGGCAATAGTACATTTTGGTGCAGAAATCACAAATACATAAATGCCTTTGACCAACAAACTTCTATGATAACAGGAATAAGATGGGATTGGTAGTGCATCTGCGATTCATTTGCCAGTACTTTTTCCTTCAACACAGTTATTATAATAAGCTGACTATTTATTATTGTTATTATTGATATTAATCCGCTGTTTAAATGTCCAGTTTGTGGCTAACCAGAGCCCCAACATGTTATAGTGACTAACTGGCTCATAATCTATCTTAGCAGCCTCGCTCAGAAAGACCTTACAAAGCGGAGTTAACACAGTCGCATTGACCAAACCTGTCTCTCTCCACAGAAACAGAACAATACCATGACCTAAAGACCTGGGTTGTATTAATCGGTGCACGCCGTAAGAAAATGTTCTGCAACAGAAAACGAAAAGAAGCATTTCTTACTGGATGATTCCAGGTAGTCCCCTCCCTATTTCAGTTTGTTTTCTTCCGGTTGGTGCCTATTGAATACAAGAGCGAGATGGCACCTATATCGAGGTGTCATATTAGGTGTATTACTGTAAACAGCTTGCCAGTGTGTCTGAGTCAAATATCTAATGTAGGCCTCTAGGGTAAATGAACACCATACTAGAAGTTCAAAGTGACATGTAGCTACGTATCTACTTTACTGTGTCATGGATATAGGGTGGGCCCTCTTTCTGTGTTATAATCATTGCAGTAAAATGGTCACTGTAACACGCAGAACCAGAGGATGAATAGGCAGACGAGGGAGGGAGGGAGGGAGGGAGGGAGGGAGGGAGGGAGGGAGGGAGGGAGGGAGGGAGGGAGGGAGGGAGGGAGGGAGGGAGGGAGGGAGGGAGGGAGGGAGGGAGGGAGGGAGGGAGGGAGGGAGGGAGGGATAGGGTGCTTTTAATTGTAATGGTGCAAAAAGAACTTCAGACTATCTTTTATTTGTCTAGAATATGTTTTATATTAAGTGGCTTGAACTTGACAAACTGTGACAGACAAAGAGATCCTGCGGTAACCCCGTGTCCATGATCCTCAAAGGTGCTTAAGATAGGAGGAAGATGGGATAGAGAATACACACACCTACTAGAGGTCGGGTCTCAATCAGATGCCTGAACCATTCCCCTCTCTGGATACCACAGCCTGCTGATGAGGACAAGACGGACAGAGCTACACATAAACACAGATCTGATAAACAACATCCCTCTCTGTCTGTCTCTCCCTCTCTCCTCCATCTCTCCATTTCTCATCTCCTCTATCTCTCTGTTTCCCATCTCCTCCCTCAATCTCTCTCCTCCATCTCTTTTTCCATCTCATCACCTTCCTCTCTCTCTCTCCTCCATTGCTCTCTCTCTCTCTCGGACACTTACTTGTCGCTCTTCAACATCTCTCTCTGTATCTCCCTCTTTCTCTCTCTCCTCCATACCGCCCTCCTCCATCACTCTTTTCCCTCCCGCTCTCTCTCCCTCCTTTACGTCTCACCCTCTCCCCCCCCCCCTGCTCTGTGGACTCAGAGCAGGGAAGAGATAGCCACAGAACACAAGAGATAGAGAGAAATCAGAAAATCCTCTGTTTGGTACAAATCTGCGCTCCATGGCTCCAGCCCTGATAGCAACATCCTATATCTGATATGGAAGGTCTGGCTGATACATTCATATGTAGCCTATATACCCCCTGCTTGTTCACATGGATTACTTCATTTATTTGATCTATAAATCATCTCGCCTCCCAAACAACCTAGCCTGAACAGATCCAGATGGCGTACAGATTAGAGTATCTGTGTATCTGAAGCGCTATGCTCAGACTAATAGTGAATCAACAGAGTGATTCCAGAATGGGGCACGGGGTCTTATGCCCAACGCATACATACAGACATATTGTCTATTACACTGATTCAGTATTGCATCAGGATGACAGAAAAAGATGAACAGAGATGGCATAGAGAGAGAAAACTATGTGAAGAGCAACTGTAACCCAATGTCATGCCTCTAGCACACAGAGAACCTAGGGCTTCAATTTCACCAGACAAAAATCTAAATGAGCAGAGGGAAGAACAGAAGCGTGTGTGTGTGTGTGTGTGTGTGTGTGTGTGTGTGTGTGTAGACAGGAAACCGTGATCAAAGCACTAACTTCTCGCCACGGCAGCCGAGACTTGGGCCATCCATCAGTTGTAACGTTCTCTCTCACACACACACACACACACACACACACACACACACGACGTCAGGCATGCGGTGGGTCCCGTGGGATGGGATGAGAGGGACGGTTCTGTGGGTTGTGTGAGAGTACCACTCCATCTCTATCACAGGCTGCAGCTAGGAGTAACGTAGACCACATACAGTCACCACACCCTGGGAGAGGATCTGGGGGTCTGGGCTCTTATCATGGTGGAGCCATAGAAAAAGAACAGGCAGAAATGGGTGGAAAAATGAAATGGGTGGGACAGATGTATCATGTCTCACGGTCCAGGCTAATTTGGCGGCACAACAGAATTATACAGTGTCCATAAGAAACCAACAACAGCAGCAAGACATAAATATGATGACAGAGGAAAAAATTGTTTCTAAATTAGTCTGTTCCAGACAGGGGAGAATGACTGCGGATTTCACGATGAGGCCAACCGCGGTACTGCAGGAAATGTTTCCAGATGGGTGTCCTTAAAACCGAATACTTCAGAATCACACACAGACAAAGTTATACGGATCATTTAGTTGCTAATGGCAGGCTGCAGTACCCCAGTCGGCCTTCAAGTTTACTTACTCCATGAGAGGGGGCAGCACTGAGCTAGCCTGCAACATTATTTCCGAGAGTAGCTCAAACTGCGCATTCAATAATTCCAAAACTCCTCCATGTAGCAAGATGGCGACGCACCTAATTTAAAACTTCCATGATCATTAAATATGCCACTGAGCATTCTCATAAGAAACAATGGGGCGATGTCATCGATAGCTTCGCCCATATTTTTAATCCACCAGCTCGCCTTGCCATCATACAGGTAACAAGAAAGCCAACACCATGAAACAGAAAATATTCAGTCATCAGAATATCATTCCTCTCTTCCTTCTTTCCTACAGAGCGAAGCCACGTCCGAATCCACTGGTACAAGCGAAAGGCTGCGCTCTAATCCAAGATGCCTGCACACATGAAAGAACATGACTGCCTTCTTTGAAGTCTCTTGATTCCAAAAACTGAGCGATTGGGGGGAAACCCGCCCGGCAACACAATGTATACTAACAGAGAAAGGAAGGGAGTGACTTGATTGGTGTGCCAGTCAGCCAGCCAACGCACCAGTGGGAGAAAAATCAGGCCAGCCAAGGCTCTCGCAAACGCATTGATTTGTCCCTATTACCAACGGCATTAATTGAGCTTTAGAAAGCAATCGGGTCGCAGGAATCCGGCTGGCTGGGTCTCAATCCGTGGGGAATGTATGTTTGAGAAAAAAGGAAGTGGGCCAGTTTTCTTCTGGACTTCTTAGGAGAGAAACTGATCCGCGGTGGATTGATTCTCAGCCTAGACTTAATTTATTAGTGCATATGCACTCACAACCAGCCACATACAGAGCAATGGATGAGCGTTTTAATTTAGCAGCCGAGCGAGTGGACTTTAGACTGGCTAGGCACCTCAGATCTGTTTGTGCTGCACGGCCAACCACTATCGTCATGGCAAGAAAGCACAAACAGATCTGGGATCAAGGTACCTTTTTGAGACATGTACCAACATTGGCAAGTCAGGACACTATTCATGTGGACAATGATAGCCTGGTGAAGCACAGATACCTTTTCAAAGTCGTATTGTCTTCTCTTACCGCCGGAACATTTTGGAAACAGATGCCTTCATCATTGTTCACTTGTGTGGTCTCTCTTAGGTCATCAGTGCCAAATCAACTGCCATTATTAAATTGCTATGGAGCCCTATAGGAACGTCAGTACTCACTATGCAGTATGAGGCCTCTGGAGGGTCTGGTCTGTCTGGGTGGAACAGATACAACAGATGTGCACATTACATCAATTATGGTGTGGCCTGCCCTCTACCACTGTCTGACTGACGTTGCCAAGTTGGGAGAATATTCGCCAAAATGAAAATACAACTAAAATGGTTGACTCATGTTCTGGGAACGTAAGAAAGGAAGTCAATTGGTAGAACGACAAAAAAACACAAACGTTCTCAGACATGACATTACATAAATTATGGCGTGGTCTGCCCTCTGCCACTGTCTGACTGACACAAATACGCGCAGACACACATTCCCACATAAACGCTGTGAGAAAAGCTTCTGGTGGACTGGACTAAACAAAAAGCCATCTTTTGTTTTTCTCCCACAAAATAAACATGTTCTCAATGAAATGCTTTTCAATCTCCTTTACTTGGACCCACATCTGATCAGGCTGTAATGACGGTTGGCGAAAGGTCACCAACTCTACCTTTTCACCGGTGTGTCAGCGTCATGTTACCGGGTCGGGTTGCTAGGGCCACCAGAAAGGCTCACCTCTACCCTTTCCTGGCAGGAAACTGACACCTTGAACCCAATACCCTTCAGTACCTCAGGGTAGGGTAAGGATGTACCCTTCATTTAACCTCTGGCCTTTACCTCTCATCCCTAAACTATCTTCCTCCCCTCTCTCCTCTCCTTTCTTTTTTTCCCCCTCTCTCCCTCTCTCTCTCAATAACAGGTAGGGTTCAGCTCTGTATATCACCGTGCCCTCTTACTGCTCTGAATATGTCAGGATTAGACTGTCATAGCAGGGGTTCGTTGTCTTAGTGAGCTCACATATGCCGACACACACGCTAACACACACACAGCACATTGACACACTCACTCTCACACACACGCACACACTCTCGCTTTCTCTCTCTAGCTCTCTCCCTATTTCACAAATATATACACACACACACACACTCTCTCTGAACAGTAGTGAGTGTATTCTTGCCGTGTATCTTCTTCTACCAGCACAGTGCGGAGCGGAGCTCATGCATTTTTAACAACACACACATTATTACATTTCTGTCCTACATGCACTCTGCAGACAGGAGAGCCCCACTGGAGCAACAGGAGAGAGACAGGAGAGAGGGAGACAGGAGGAGAGGAGGGGAGGGGCGAGGAGAGGAGAGGTAGATGATATAGGGTATTCTGCAGACCTGTATTTCTACAGGATGATTGCTGATATTATACCAGTTAGAGAAACAGTTGCCCCATATAAACATGTGTAATTGAATTTGAGGTCAGAATAAACAACAGCCAACCCAAGTTCAGCACTGTGCTTCACACACACACACACACACACACACACACACACACACACACACACACACACACACACACACACCACTGGAGGCTGCTGAGGGGTGGACGTAATATTGGCTGGAATGGAGTCAATGGAGTGGCATCAACCATCTTTAATGTTTGATACCATTCCATTGACTCCATTCCAGCTATTATTGTGAGCCGTCCTCCCCTCAGCAGCCTCCACTGACACGCTAGAGAACGACCAACAATCAGTGTCTTTATAGCACGAGTGCACCTTGCTTTATGTTGTGCTGCAAGCTACAGCCTGCGCTACTCACTCATTGTTAGCTAACATGTCCTGAGGAACCTCTGAGTTGCATCGCTTGGTAGCTCACAACTCGTGCTGTATATCATTTAACACACTTGAAAATGCGACATGGCTATTTTGAAACTATGAATTGCTTCACTGTTCAGCAAAACAATGTCCAAGGTTACACTTTATTAAGTAAAAAGATGCCGGTTGCTTGCTAGCTAGTTAGCTACCAGTAGTTAGCTTAGAGCTGAAGCTAACTTTGCTAGCTAGCAAGCTTATGGCTGAAGCTAACATCGGTTCACTACCCTATTCATTTATTTGTAATAATATGCAAACCATAATGCGATATATGCTGAATTCAAAGCTGATTGTGACTTGTCTTTCCCTGCCGTACTGCATGGCTGCATCATTCAAGGTGTGAATACGCCATGCAAGTGACGCGGCAAGTAGCACAGTGGTCTTCAGGGCAAAAATGTCATAAAAATTCATCCACAAACACAAACATAATTGTAAATACAGTATATCTTATATGACTGCGTTCATGAAGCCCATTCAACAGACCAGGGTATGAACACGGAAGTGTAACGGAAGGAACATGTCACTTGCACACGGTATCAGGAGGGGCTGGCTGTTATCTTATTGAAGATACAATGCACGCTTTTATGAAAGAAAAGAATAGGCTCCAAATGTTGCTGATCAGTAGGCTAATATAAGGCCCAAATGTAAGGGAAACAGATTGTTAGTCATCTGTAGCCCCATAGACTCCATTGAAATCAGTTGAAACAACCTCAATAACTCAATGCATGGACACTCCTATTGAATATGCATTCAACTGTATTGTGAGGAGGCCTATGCCATCTTGATTTACAGAGTTTATCAAGAGTTACCACCATTCGGATAAAATGATTACCATTATGTTGTTTTGTAGTTAGATTCGTAAAAACAACTACAAAATGCTGTATAAAATGTGGCATAAAATATCAGCCATCGGCCTTCTTGAACACCAGACAATTGGTATTTGCCCCAAAAAACCCATATCAATAATTCTCTAAAACACACACAAACACACATACAGCAGCATGTCAATGATCCTGCCATCGCAATCCGGGATCCGAGTTACCATGATGGCAGCCATGTGCCGCTTGAGAGGAGTATCGACTATGCATAAGAGCAAGCATTCACTCGCTCTCACACACTGAGACACACACACACTGAGACACACACACACACACACACACACACACACGGCTACATACACACCCACCCACCCACGCACGCACAAACATATCAATACTTTTCAATGGAGCATGATCAGGCTTGGCAATGCCATTTCATGCAAATCTAACTATCTGGCATCTTTGAAGTCTTCCCATTGCCCTTCATAATATTTGATTGTGCACCTCTAGGCATGGAAACTATATTACCCATCATGCACTACCACTGCCCGGGCCCTGTGTGAACATAGAGATGATCAGAGAGATGTTCAAAGGGAATCAATACTTATTAGATGCTGATCTAAGGTCAGTTTTCCTCCCAATGAATAAAGTAAGGATTAGCATAGGGTAAACTGATCCTAGATCTGTGCCTAGGACAGTGATCAAAAAGATGCTCGGGGGAACCAATGCTCATTAGAGAGGCTAACTAGGCTCCAGCCATGCATGGCAGAGGGAGACAATGGCTATAGAGATGGAGCTAGCACTGCTGTCACACACACAAACACATATACACTGCTGTCTGATCGCTGACCAGTGTAATGAGGATCCATCAGAGTATTCCCTACTGCCACCTGGCCCTAGCACTGCTCCAGCACGGCTAGCACAACACACACGCGCCATCACAACAGCCCTCATGCATACACACACATTTAGGTATAAACATGCACACGCTTTTAGGTATAAAGTCATGGTGGAAATATCTGCACATCTGCACACACACGCACACGCGTGCTGTTTACGTGTGTGGATTAGAAGCCATACAGCCCAGAGGGGTTGAGCTGTAGAGAACTTTAAAAAGGCCATCAGAGATGTAAGTGATCTAAGTAAACATCCTCGGGCCAAACTACTCATAATATACTCCTGTCTCATTAGCATACAAACATTACCACACCATCTCCTCATACTGCTAAACAGACCAACACATGCACCTGCGCACTCACACGCACGCCCACACGCACAAAAACATACCAGAAACACATACAAGCTACCTAAAACGAAGCAACAGCTCCCAAGCCCCTACGGAATACAATTCCATTGTTTCTGAATAATGTGCCACTTCCATTTTGTATGGAGTCTGTCAAAAACACACCACCATCAACGTGACAACAGCAAAACAGCACCTGATGACAGGTGAATTGAATGAAGTGTGTGACCTAAGCAGTGGGTGGACTTCCTGATTCAATCAGTCTCGTTGTGTTACTTTTTTTCTTTGTGAATGTTCTCTGAGATTCGGCCAACATCAGATCAACTTTAAAGCGGCAATCTGCAGTTCCAACAATACAAAAAGCAGTCACATATACATGTCTTCAGAAAGTGTTCACACCCCTTGACTTTTTGCACATTTGGTTGTGTTTAAAGATCGGATTAAAATTGATTTAATTATCTTCACAAAATATTCTGTAATGTCAAAGTGGAAGAAAAATTCAAACATTTGCACACAGAAAAAGGAAAAATAAAACACTAACATATCTTGATTACAATTAGTATTCACACCCCTGAGTCAATGCATGTTAAAATCACATTTGGCAGTGATTACAGGAGTCTTTCTGGATAAGTCTGTAAGAGCTTTGCATACCCGGATTGTACACTATTTGCACATTATTCATTTAAAAATTCTGTCAAGTTGGTTGTTGGTCTTATCTAGACAGCCATTTTCAAGTGTTGCCATAGATTTTCAAGCAGATTTAAGTCAAAACTGTAACTACTGTGACTCAGGAGCATTCAATGTCGCCTTGGTGAGCACCTCCAGTGTATATTTGGCCTTGTGTTTTAGGTCACTGTCCTGCTGAAAGGTGGATTTGACAGAACCTCTTGAATTTTGCCTGTGCTCAGCTCTATTCCGTTTCTTTTAATATAAAAAAAAACTCGCTTAGTCCTTGCCGATACCAATAACATGACGCAACTGCCACCGTGCTTGAAAATATGACGATGTATTGTGTTGGATTTGCCCTCAAACATAACAGTTAGTTATCAGGACATACAGTTCCATAACGCTTTGTTATCAGGACATAACGTTTCTTTCTTTGCCACATAATTTATGTAACGCAACAAAATGTGGAGTGTGTCCAGGAATGTGAATACTTTCTGAAGGCACTGTAGCTATAGATACGTGGACTGACCATCCATGATATAAAAATGATAGTTTTCATCATTTTTTTGAGGCTCTTGAGTGTTTGCTTACAATTACATTGTGTACAGTGGAGTAAAACAAGCTTATATTTTTGGTAATGCTGAGCGATCCGTGCTTTTTGAGGTAGGTTCGGTTTCGGTCCGATTTTTTTATCTTTTTTTAATCAAAATTTTCAATTTAATTTTGCTACCTTTTTTGTGGACATTACATGCACTGTATGCATTATGTGGGTTGAATACTGTAACGACACAGACTAAAACAATGAATACAAGTCCCATGATGGAAGTGACTGCCCATTAGGCCTACTACTAGGCCCAGAATTGATTCACATTACTTTACTTTAATAAAATATTTCAGTTGTTGTGTATATTACGTTTGTTTTATTTGATGACGTTAATTTCATTTCAAGTCATCATCTCATCTCTATAGAGCTACTGCCTATGCTGTCTGGCAAAATTACTATTTTAGTAGTTGTTCAAAGTAAATAAGGCATACATTTAGGAGTACTGACGTCCAACTATCTATCAATAACTTAAATTATGTATATTCGGTTAAAAATACCTTGCGAAGCACCTGCACTATGTAAATCGTGCATTTTTCTGGTCTCTTAGCAATCGTAAACAAAACACAGACCGGACACGTGGAGTCGTACAATGGATTATGGTCATTGTAGTTAATTATCACGTTTTCTGCGCTAAACTATGTCGAACACTGGCCTGTTGGAAACTCCCTATTACATCGCACAGTTCGGCATGATCTGATTTATCTATAGAGAAACTGCAGCACAATCTGCGCATTGAGCTCACAGAAGAAAAAAATGAACGAAATGGAATTCAAATAATTGAACCGATCTCGGTCAACTAGTTGTTTCAAAAACGAAAAATAACCGACATTTCGGTTAATCGCTCAGCACAACTTTTTTGGTTCTGATGGGATACGACAGTTGAACTAAACTCATGAGGCATCTATAAGTTACATTCTACAAGAATCAATGGGTATATGTCAAATGTAAATATACTGTATATATCATTCATTTAAACATCTAAACATGGATGTAGCAATTGCAGATCACCCCTCTAAGTTAGATTTCATTTTCTGTGCTTTAGGATATAAAGATCAGCAAAATGGTGCAGGAAAATCAACATGAGAGAATACACCCTGGGGGATTTTTGATTGATTCAGTTCATCAATGAAGAAATCAACAAATGTATAAAGTGAGGCCAAGAGATACAGGGTGGCACACACACACACACACACACACATGTCTGAGGCCACCACCGCCCAGGGGGTGTGTTGTCTGCCTGTCGGTCGGCTGACAGAGAGACAGCTACTGAGGGATTATGGGAGCAAATGGAATTACCTACCGTCCAAACGCCAAGATAACCATTTCATTATCAGTGTCTCACACACACCAGCAGAGCGGCATCAAACAACCTCCAGAGGGACAACACACACACACACACACGGCACCAAGACAGGGGGGGGGCAAAGGAACAGCTGAAAAACGCTCTGTGGAAAAGATTCAAATATTTGAAGAATCAAAGCGTTAGCAAAGGAGGAAGGTGGGAAAGGAACATGTAATCCCCAAAACTATGTTCTGAGTGACAAGTTAAAGCTTCCTCTCCCTGAATCAAGGAAAGAATCCCATGTAAAGTCCCTGAGAAATAAGTCCAGCTTAATATTAAAGGAGTCAATATGAGATGATTGACCTTTTCCCTTCCCCTGGGTCCAGTCTGTATGTCCAGCTCAAACATAGAGCACTCTTTGACAAATATTCCACTGGCCTATGACACTGTAATATTCACACACCTGTTTTACTAAGACCTGAGAACCCCCCTAACACACACACGCATACACACATACGCACACACACACACACACACAAACATGCTGACACACACATACTAACCCTTTCACATCACTAACTCTTGTGTTTTTTTTCTCCCATTTAGTGTGTGTGTGTGTGTGTGTGTGTGTGTGTGTGTGTGTGTGTGTGAGAGAGAGAGAGAGAGAGAGAGAGAGAGAGAGAGAGAGAGAGAGAGAGAGAGAGAGTCCCATTCTCAGTCCCAGCGCTGATCAGCATTTGATTATCAATGTCTCCTCAAGGTTAGCAAGAGTAGACACCTCCTTAATGCAATCAAACCTGATTAGATAATTAGCATACTATTTGCATAATTTTTCTGCAATTCATTATCCAGCTAGTGAGTTCATCTATGTCCCCTGAGATGATCCATCTCTCTCCTCCCCTCACCCCACAAACAAGACAAATTGGAGCCATGGAAAGAGAGGAGCGTAAATGGCTGTACCTGCAATTCTCTGTGTCCCCTCTAAACCCGCTTATGTTTTTGTGGCTGTTTGTCGGCATATGCCCGCTGCCAACATGAGGCATGGCAACCGAGCTAAGCCTCAGTGTGTGTGTGTGTGTGTGTGTGTGTGTGTGTGTGTGTGTGTGTGTGTGTGTGTGTGTGTGTGTGTGTGTGTGTGTGTGTGTGTGTGTGTGTGTGTGTGTGTGTGTGTGTGTGTGTGTGTGTGTGTGTGTGTGTGTGTGTGTGTGTGTGTGTGAGAGAGAGTTCAGGGGTGTACCATTTGAAATCCAAACAGTTCTGGGGTCTCTCTACTACCCTCACTCTGTGTGTGTCTCTGTCTCTCACTCTCTCTCCAGCTGGTGTCTGCAATCTCTCACCCTCTCATGGCTGCATTACAGAATCAGTCAGTCAACCATAGAAAAGACAACTGTCTACCATTACTCAATGACACCACTGATATCCTTGAGTTACCACCGTTTTCACAGTGCAGAAATATTGCCTTTACATCACCTTAATAACTGTTACACAGATGTCAATGACAGAATGAAACCGTAAATTATACATTGATTTGGTTAAGTAAGCGATAGCAAATGAAAACCTTTGCTACATCATGAATTAAAAGGCTAATTAAGGGGTGTCTAAGGCAAGGCACCATCATTTGGAAACCAATGAGCTATAATATCACCAGCCAGGTCACCCATGATACAAGTCACTATTCAACGTCCATCCATGTCTGAGGACATCGGGGGATGACGTGGAAACTGGCCACTAGGAGAAACAGAGAGCGCTGTTTCCTTCAAGTAGGTTTTGGTTTTACTGAAGGTTTTTTGGACAGGGATGGCAGATGGGTGTAAGCAACTGCCTCCGATTCCAAAGGATGCGAGTTTGAATCCAGTGATAGAAAATTTGATCCCAAACCTTAACCCTTACCTTAACCATTCAGAGTTATTGCCTAACCTTAGAAAATAGGAGTTAACTTTGAAATCTGACTTTTGAAACAACTTCTAAATTTGACGTTTGAGAAACATGGATGAACGTCTAATTTTGACATGAGACCGTGAGAGCTGGTAGAATATCACATGCACTCACTGGACCCCTTTTCTAAAAAAAACTAAAAAACATTAACATGGGCCACAACCTCTGCTGTTTGAGGCTTTACAGGATAAATATGATATTTTTGCTTTGTTTATAAGTTTATAAGCTTCATATGATATCAGAAAGAGATGGAGAGGTCTGGGCCAAAACAACAAAACTTCTGCTTTGGCCAAATACAGACCATAAGTGCTAGCACAGTCTTTATCATACTATAAACTAAGGTATTGCTTTTATCTATTATTCATTGCAACATTGAGCGCCATTCCTTTTTGCATTGTTGGCCTAAGTGGCAATCGAACCCACGACCCTGTCAATGCTAATGCCATGCTCTTAATAACTGAGGCACACAGGAAAAGTCCCACAGTGTGTAACGGTACTTATGAGCCATAGCATGCCATCGAGAGGAGGATAGAAGTGTAACCTCTACGTGAAACCAGCTGAATGTAAGCACTATCTGCCCTCAGCAGTGTTAGAACAGCTAGCCCACAGTGACTTCTAGAGAATTACCACCATGAATCCCACCACATCAAAGCCTGCTAGTGTTGGGAAACACTGTCAGGAGAGGGGAGAGGGAGAGAGAGCTGGAAAGTAGGAGAGAGGAGGGAAAGAGACCGAAAGGAGAATAAAGAAACAATGAGATAGAGAGAGCAAGGCAATATGCGTGACTCCACACGACGGCTACACACTCTTCTATTATCCCCCCCTCCCCTCTCCATCTTCCTCTGTGAGTCCCTCTGTCTTCTTGTCTACGCAGCTGCGACTGGATGCAAATAAAGCCGTAATGGAGGTCCTGTCTGCTTAACAGGAGCCGACAGGGGGGCTGATGGGAAATAATGTCTGCCGTCTCCCGGAGGGATTAAACACAGGAAGCAGGAAGTGAGACAGACAGGAGGAGCAGGGAAGGAGAGAGGGAACAAGTTCAGCACTAGAGGAGGATATTGATACAACACAGGGGTTTACAGTATAGCACTCTGGGTTACATTTTGGGCTAGGAATGGGGAAAGAAGAGGATTGCTCTGTATTTCATTTTAGGTAAGGTAGGAACACACACACACAATATCCCTGTAGTTCGGCCAATCCTTGTCCTACACCTAGAGGGCCTCTGTGTGTGCAGGCTTTGGTTCTGACCCAGCCCTAACACACCTGGCCTACTACCAAACTGACTTTACAGTCTGGTTTTCCTTACTAAAGACTGTGACTTTGCCTTTTAACTGATACTGTGACAGCTGGGCATTTCTCTGCTTGCATGCTAATTGTATCCCTTCTTAATGTCCAGGGAGCTCTGGGTTATTACAGTAAAGTCGGTCAGAGCGGAGGAGGCAGCTAATGCTTCACGTTTCTCTACATCATCAGTCTCTCACTGTAAAGCAGTCATTGTGATAAGCAGAGTCAGCATTAGCGGTGGTTTGAAAACTTCAAAACCTTTTTTCCGGCTATACACATCAGACTGGTGTGTGCTCATATAATTTTTCCAAAAGGCCCATGGGTCAGAGTCAGCCAGCATGTGCCCCAATGGGCTTCTCTTTGTGTGTGTGTGTGTCTGTCAACACAATACAAACCAGTGACAAACTTAAAAACGACCACATCTATCAAAGTCTCGCTCTCTCTCTCCTCATTCATTTTCCCCCACTCCATCTCACACTCTCTCCCCCTCACCTACAGTATTTTTCTCTCTCTCCTCATTCATTTTTCCCCCACTCCATCTCACACTCTCTCCCCCTCACCTACAGTATTTTTCTCTCTCTCCTCATTCATCTTTTCCCCCACTCCATCTCACACTCTCTCCCCCTCACCTACAGTATTTTTCTCTCTCTCCTCATTCATCTTACCCCCACTCCATCTCACACTCTCTCCCCTCACCTACAGTATTTCTCTCTCTCTCCTCATTCATCTTTCCCCCACTCCATCTCACGCTCTCTCCCCCTCACCTACAGTGTTTTCTCTCTCTCCTCATTCATCTTTCCCCCACTCCATCTCACTCTCTCCCCCTCACCTACAGTGTTTCTCTCCCTCTCCTCATTCATCTTTCCCCCACTCCATCTCACTCTCTCCCCTCACCTACAGTATTTCTCTCTCTCTCCTCATTCATCTTTCCCCCACTCCATCTCACGCTCTCTCCCCCTCACCTACAGTGTTTCTCTCCCTCTCCTCATTCATCTTTCCCCCACTCCATCTCACGCTCTCTCCCCCTCACCTACAGTATTTTTCTTTCTCTCTCCTCATTCATCTTTCCCCACTCCATCTCACAATCTCTCCCCCTCACCTACAGTGTTTCTCTCCCTCTCCTCATTCATCTTTCCCCCGCTCCATCTCACACTCTCTCCCCTCACCTACAGTATTTTTCTCTCTCTCCTCATTCATCTTACCCCCACTCCATCTCACGCTCTCTCCCCTCACCTACAGTATTTCTCTCTCTCTCCTCATTCATCTTTCCCCCACTCCATCTCACGCTCTCTCCCCTCACCTACAGTATTTCTTTCTCTCTCCTCATTCATCTTTCCCCCACTCCATCTCACGCTCTCTCCCCCTCACCTACAGTGTTTCTCTCCCTCTCTCATTCATCTTTCCCCCACTCCATCTCACTCTCTCCCCCTCACCTACAGTGTTTCTCTCTCTCTCCTCATTCATCTTTCCCCCACTCCATCTCACACTCTCTCCCCTCACCTACAGTATTTCTCTCTCTGTCCTCATTCATCTTTCCCCCACTCCATCTCACGCTCTCTCCCCTCACCTACAGTATTTCTTCTCTCCTCATTCATCTTTCCCCCACTCCATCTCACGCTCTCTCCCCCTCACCTACAGTGTTTCTCTCCCTCTCCTCATTCATCTTTCCCCCACTCCATCTCACACTCTCCCCCCTCACCTACAGTGTTTTTCTCCCTCTCCTCATTCATCTTTCCCCCCCACTCCATCTCACACTCTCTCCCCCTCACCTACAGTATTTCTCTCTCTCTCCTCATTCATCTTTCCCCCACTCCATCTCACACTCTCTCCCCCTCACCTACAGTGTTTCTCTCCCTCTCCTCATTCATCTTTCCCCCACTCCATCTCACGCTCTCTCCCCTCACCTACAGTATTTCTCCCCCATTCATCTTTCCCCCACTCCATCTCACGTTATCTCCCCCTCACCTACAGTGTTTCTCTCCCTCTCCTCATTCATCTTTCCCCCACTCCATCTCACGCTCTCTCCCCCTCACCTACAGTGTTTCTCTCCCTCTCCTCATTCATCTTTCCCCCACTCCATCTCACTCTCTCCCCCTCACCTACAGTGTTTCTCTCCCTCTCCTCATTCATCTTTCCCCCACTCCATCTCACTCTCTCCCCCTCACCTACAGTGTTTCTCTCCCTCTCCTCATTCATCTTTCCCCCACTCCATCTCAGGCTCTCTCCCCCTCACCTACAGTGTTTCTCTCTCCGCTCCCTTTCCTCTCTATCTCACAAAAGGAGTGCATTTGAAAGATATTGCAGCGTCACGTCATATCTTGTAATTGCATCATTCACCCAAGGACATGTCATCACGGAGACAGTTCAAATGTCAGTCCGACATTACATTGTACTTTAGATATGAAAAGCAGATTATCATGTCCTAATCCATGGACTCCACCGCAGACAATGGAGGGAGAGAGTGGAAAACATCACTCCTGAACATCCTTGCAAATCTCTCCCAGCCTATAGTCATCAAACTGAGAGACTTTCTCCCCAATCTCATTCCGTCGATAATCCAGTACTCTAAACATCTATAGCAGATCCTTCCTGAATTCCATTTCCTCTTAGTACACTTACGATATATTCCTAACGACAGCGCCACACACTCCCTCCCTCACTCACTCAGACTCAGTGAGCACTCTGTTTTCCTGCTTCAATTAAGGATAATTTAATTAATTTGCCTAATCCAAGCACCCTTGGTGAGCTGCCATTAGGCAGGAAATGCTAAACAGAGAGAGGTAAACACAATACAGCAACACACAGAGACACACGTCACACCAGGGGAGTGTCTTATGTTTCACTCACGCCCGCTGTTATCACACACATCAAGGAATTAGACAGTAGCGTAAATACCCTTGTCTTTGCACACAGAGGAACACATTTGAAAGAGCACACGGTATTTGACATGACACTCACTCAATCGAGCCCAGGGTTTCTTAAAGCGAGGGTAAGAGAAAGACTGATCTGTACCTTTGCTTTTAGCTAGGGAGAGGCGAGGAGGAGAGAGGGCGTAGAAGACAGAAGGTGGTGTGTCCACAGCGGAAGAGGAGGAGAGAAAAAGCAACAGTGAATAAGTTTGACACGGGAGAGTGCTTGATGAGTGGAGAACACAAATGAATATGTGTATATTAATATCTGCGTGTCATTCATATCAATACACAGTAGCACATTGGCACTGTAGTATTGTCAGACTACACAACGCTTCAAACTCAGTCCTTCACACACCAAACACACACACACACACACACACACACCAGGCAGTACCGTAAGCCTATGTTAGTCAGTGCATGCAAAAACACACATTTCTTAGATTGCAAAAATACTTAATCTACTGTTTTTTTATGTACTACTGTAACACTGTTATTAACACCACATGTAGAGGAAAAAGTGCATTTGTCATCGGAAGAGAAAATCTTCAAAACATCACAATAAACATGCACACAGCACACAACCACACAGCACACAACCACACAGCACACAACCACACGGAAATGATGGCGATTAGAAAGAAGAGAGGCATACCTTGCTCCGCCATCATCATATGTGAAAATCCTTGAGGGAAGGAACGAATGACAGAAAGAAGGGGGGAAAAAAGAGATAGAGAGAGAGAAAGAGAGAGCACTTCAGAACCAATATTCCAATACTTTGTCGGTACAGTATTGCGATGTCCCATATTTTCCCGTGAAAGAAAGCATGGCATCAGACTCACAGACAAACAAGCTTCCCACAGCTAAGGGAAAGCTTCCGTAGTAGGACTAGAGTAGTTGAACTAAAGAAGTAGCAGGGCTGACATCTTTGTAGGAACATTTTGGTTATGAAGACATGACTGACCCCAAAAAAAACGTAAATACAGTTTCCATTTCCATGTCCAATGAGCCTAAATTATTTTGCGTTATTTCTAAGATGAGATGGTTTTCCTCAGAACACTTACCCGGAATATTATTGTTGACCTCTGGATTCACCGGGGCAGAAAATTAGAAGTAAAACAACAAAAAGGAAAAGAGAGGGAAACGAGTTCCACAATTAGAAACACTCTTTTTGCATTTGCATGGAACCTATCATGCAAACCTAACACACCTGACACCATACGCAGACACTACACTGTGCATGTACATTGCCTTCGGAAAGTATTCAGACCCCTTGACTTTTTTCCACACTTCGTTACGTTACAGCCTTATTCTAAACAGGTGCATCCTGTCTCCATTGATCATCCTTGAGATGTTTCTACAACTTGATTGGAGTCCACCTGTGGTAAATTCATTTGATTGGACATGATTTGGAAAGGAACACACCTGTCTATATAAGGTCCCATAGTTGGCAGTGCATGTCAGAGCAGAAACCTAGCCATGAGGTCAAAGGAATTGTCTGTCGAGCTCCGAGACACGATTGGGGGAAAGGTACCAAAACATTTCTGCAGCATTAAAGTTTCCCAAGAACACAATGGCCAACACGATTCTTCAATGGAAGAAGTTTGGAACCACAAAGACTCTTCCTTGAGCTGGCCGCCCGGCCAAACTGAGCAATCGGGGGAGAAGGGCCTTGGTCAGAGAGGTGACCAAGAACCCAAATGGTCAGTCTGACAGAGCTCCAGAGTTCCTCTGTGGAAATGGGAGAGCCTTCAAGAAGGACAACCATCTCGGCAGCACTCCACCAATTAGGCCTTTATGCTAGAGTGGCCAGACGGAAAGCACTCCTCAATAAAAGGCACATGACAGCCCGCTTGGAGTTTGCCAAAAGGCACCTAAAGGAAAGGACTCTCAGACCATAAGAAACTAGATTCTCTGGTCTGTTGAAACCAAGATTGAACTCTTTGGTCTGAATGCCAAGCGTCACTTCTAGAGGAAACCTGGCACCATCCTTACGGTGAAGAATGGTAGTGGCAGCATCATGCTGTGGGGATGATTTTCAGTGGCAGGGACTGGGAGACTAGTCAGGATCGAGGCAAATATGAACGGAGCAACGTACAGAGGGATCCTTTACAAAAACCTGCTCCAGAGCACTCAGGAACCTCAGACTGGGGCGAAGGTTCACCTTCCAACAGGACAATGACCCTAAGCACACAGCTAAGACAACGCAGGAGTTTCAATGAGTGGCCCAGCCAGAGCCCGGACTTGAACGCGATCGAACATCTGTGGAGAGACCTGAAAATTGCTGTGGAGCAACGCTCCCCATCCAAACTGACAGAGCTTGAGAGGATCTGCAGAGAAGAATGGGAGAAACTCCCCAAATACAGATGTACCTAAGCTTGTAGCATCATACCCAAGAAGACGTGAGGCTGTTGTGGCTGCCAAAGGTAGCTGCCATTTTTTAGATATTAGCAACATGTTCTATAATCCTGTTTTTGCTTTGTCATTATGGGTGCAGAGTGATGAAGAAAAAAACTATTTTATTCATTTTAGAATAAGGCTGTAACGTAACAAAATGTGGACAACGTCAAGGGGTCTGAATACTTTCCGTAGGCACTGTATATAGTGAGAGTATAGCACAGTCAAATATATTACATTGGAGTGAATATATTGTTGTAAGAGAACATCATTGTCATCATCTCATCTGAACACCACTTGATCCCCAAAAACACATTCTGAAAACCATTGAGGAAGCATGATATCTTCATTCAGCTTCAGTCACACAAACAGGTAAACACACACACACACACACACACACACACACACACACACAAAGACACATACACAAACTCAGCTGGGACATAAATCCAAGCTGGTAGAAGCCCCAGTTCCCTGTAAGCAGGTTGTGAATTTATGATGTAAGCGATTAGAGCAGTAGTAGAGGGGAGGCTGTGTCCATTCTCTTTGTCCCAGCCCTTTGGTTCTCTCTCTCACTGCAAACACAAACGCACCAAACAGAGGGTTTCCTATTAGAAGACCTCTTCCTGAGAACGGCTTAATGTTCAGAGAGTTGTTGTTTTTTAAACACATCTGTGCATGTCTTGACAAACCTTTGACTTAAGCCAGGCTTACGTACGCTACGCGATGTTGGCCTCGATTTAGCTGTCCCAGACAGGTTTTTGAGATCAAAAACAAAACAAATCAAACAGAATCCCCAAGTCATTGCCTACTCGAGGCGCGCGGCCGTCACCGATGCTCATTTAATATGAGCGGGTCAGAGATGCAATCTGAGGGCTACAAATCCTGTCTTGGAGCCATCCCAGACGTCCGGATATTTTCAAGCATGTTTGATTTTATTGACACACAATCTGCAATGCTTTGGTAGTGTGAGATGTGCGATGACAAGGTTGGAGAACGGTGATCAGCAATAGCCAATGAGAGCTCACCAGAGAGGCCAATGAGATGGTGACCCATCACCCAGAATGTGTGTAGGCTCTTGAGCAAGCGTCAAATCGACCTCTGAAGTTGACAAGAATGTTATTCCATTCAAAATGTATTGGCTACTCTGCATGGCAAGTGTGAATGTCTGACTGAAGAGTGTGAATATCTGACTGTGGCTGTTTTGAGCCGCAGACAGCTCGTTCTAACTACGTTAGCAATCTAACCGCATCATTTTGCGAGACAGCGTCATATTGAGAATCCTCACGAAGAACTGAAGAATATTGTAGTGTGTGGCACCACGGCCTGGGCATGACAAAAAATGACGGGAAAGACGTTTGTTTAATGATTCCAAAAGCCATCCAAATGTAGCACGCGTCGGTCAGAAAATCGCTTCAAATTTTTGCAAAATTGCAGTTTTTGCTCATATTGCATTCTACAGTACCTTCGGAAAATACCTCTAATCTTTTGTGACAACTGGTGCGTCCTCACATTCAGTGTCGAACTGCATGTAACTGCGTTGATAGTCATAGATTTACAAGTTATTTTGCATGCAGAACAACCCCAGGCAATAATCTGTAGCCTAGTCAAACTGGCATTGTGTTCAGCTTCGCATGGTAACCAACTCGAGGTAGGCGGCCTGTTCCTGATCTTCCACATCAAATACTACAGTGGCTTGCATGATCTTACGCTTTATTAGTTAAGTGACATCCTATGTAAATTGCTAGGTTATTGTTATCTATACGCTGCTGAACACAGTGAATTGTTTTGATAGTTTTGCTTTAAACAATCAGTGTGTGAGGACAGACGCTGGGAGACGAGAAGCAAGTATAGGGAGTGAGTATTTAATAAATAACCGGCATGAAACAAAACAAGGACAGCGTCTGGACAGGGGAAACAAAACAGCATTAATGCTGACATGGGGATGAAACTGAGGAATAGACAGATATAGGGGAGGCAATCAATAACTGATGGAGTCCAGGTGAGTCCAATGAAGCGCTGATGCGCGTAACGATGGTGACAGGTGTGCGTAATGATGGGCCGCAGGTGGAGCGGGAGCAGGCGTGACACAGTGTATATGGTCAAGTTGATCATTTCATAACGAGGAAAGCAATCCCTTTTGCAAGGCGCACTGCATGGCCGAAGCGAGAGGAGATCAGTCCGTGAAAACTTCCGAACAGTCAAAACCATTCGATTTGGAAATGAGGGTGAAATCCAAAGTTGTGCTATATATTAATTGGCTATGCAATAGCTCATTTGTAAACGATAAATAGTGATACATTACTAGCTCAAACAATTAATCAGCAAAAATGACAAGTTAATTAGTGGGTGATGGTCATTTCAGATCCAAAGTGGGGGACAAAAAAACCCTGTCTACATTGCCCCTCCCCCCTAATCTGATAGTGGTAGTGGGGCAGTAGATGCCTAGTCTCCCTTATGGCTCAGCTCAGGCGCCTACATAGTACATACACCATAGATGTCCCTAATTTACACACACACACACACACACACAGAAGTCAGCTCAGACAGATCCAGCTCAGAGAGGCCCAGCTCATGAGCTCCATCAGCAGCAGATTTGAATTTAGAATTGAAAATCAGTGTTTAAGCAACAAAAATGAGAGCATTGAATCGTATCAAACTGAATCGCACCGAATCAATTCAAACTAAAACGCACATGGCCCTTGTTTTAAATGATTTTGACTGTTTGTCATATTGTTTTAAAAAAATCCCTACTCATGGGCCCAGAGAACCCTCACCCAGGTAGGGTTTTAAAGCTTGGGCATGGGTTGGTACCCTGGCACTAAATCCAGACTCAAGCCAGGACCAATAAAACAGAACTGGGGTATGAACAGAGACAACAGCAGCAGGAACATGGTTTCACTTTAGCATGTCGAGGGCAAAATAGAAACCAAGGGACTGTTCGTGTACTTTTGCCATCGCTGACCTATCTTTTTCCATTGTTTACTAATTGAAACCTTAAAAAATATAATACTTACAAAACTATTAAGATTAAATGGATGCCTTGGTTCTTTCCCACCAATGTGCCCCAGTGTAAGTCTCCTGATTAGCCCGACCACAGGCAGTGATTAGGGAAGGAAATGAACACCAGTCTAATTGAGTTGGTTGCCATTAAAGGCTTTCAGTGGGCAGCAATCAGAGATCTATTAAACATTAATCTAAACGATTTCACTAGCCAGTTATTAGATATGTATTAGAGATGTAAAAGTTAAACTCAAGCGATTTTACCGGACAGTTATTAGATATGTATTAGGTATTAATTTAGTCACCGAGCAAATTCCATCTGCCTGAACATAAGACAAGCTGTTCAAACGGTGTGTGTGTGTGTGTGTGTGTGTGTGTGTGTGTGCGTGCGTGCATTTGTATTTGTGCGTGTGTGCATGTTCAATGTAATCTCCTTTAAATCTCCTCTTCAGATGGGGTCCTCTAGTATTGTCTCGTATCAATAGAGTGTTGAAGCCCACAATGTGACCTCCTGGCAGTGGCATTTAAATGGCTCAGTCCCAGGAGAGGACACGGGGGAATTGAGGAATTAGCCAGATTAGTAAGAAGAAGGGTATGTGGATGGTGTGATAATGTGGTCTGTGTGTGTGTGTGTCTCCCTCTTCATTTAGCTTTTCTTCATTTTTTAAAAATCTGACCTACTTTTACGCTGACAGATTATTTACACTGTATTGCTTTGTTTTTTTCCACCAGTGAACACGCACACACTGTATATACATATACACACACACACACACACTTGTCTAGTGAACAGGTCTAGTGTATACTACGAAAATATCTGTTTACTTTTCATTATTTATTGAACTATAACCTGGCAGTTGCTTTAACATACGCCTCTACCTTTAAACAAATGCCTTGTGGGAAAGCCAAACATCTGAAAACAGATTGATGTTCTCACTACTGCAGCTCAGCAGGGCTTTAACAAACGTGTATCTATTTACTTATCACTCTTAAAATTAAGTAAATAGCCTCATCATTTCCCTCAACTGGAAAAGTCAATATCTGAGGTGAAGGGCTATTTTTTATACAGTAGGATTCTTAAACGGAAGAGATAGAGCTATACTTTACTCTTTAGGCCTACAGTAAAAAACTTAAAGGGATGGCTGAGAGCCATCCTTCATACAGTATAGTATTTATTATTTCAGAAAGATACAAAACTCTGCCACTATCGGATTATTGCCTGAATTCAGTTCAAATTAGGAACAAACTAAGCAGTAAACAGCTGGCAAACACACACAAACACAAATACACCATCCCACACAACACCATCCAAATTAGATGACAGATTGAGTGTTGGTGTTGCCAAACTCTCATTATTATTATTATTACTAGGATGATAATCCCAGATTACTGTACTAGTGTAGGCTAGGTGCTTCAGCAAACCATGTTACAAGCAGACAGACTACAGTACGGCCGTTGCAGAGCGGAACATACGCTGTGGCCAAGCAATGGTCATTTGAGCCATCTGCCCCGCCTGGGGAAGTGTCAGGTGTCTGTTGCCGTGCCTACGGCAGTCACCAGACTGTGTGTACAGTACATCACACACAGCAGGTCTGTCCACACGTTAGCTCCTTTTTTTTATTTGAGGAAAAAGGCCTACAGTGTACAAAACTTTGGTTTTAGCGACAAGTTTTACTAGCTTACCAGTCGTTTATTACAACCATATAACATGTACTTATTTTATTGTGAAAGCAGTGCATCTATGTAGGCCTACCGCAAAGCTGTTAAGTGTAAGAAAGTGGGTGAGTGTGTGTGTAGACTGTATTTATGTTTTGTCTGAGTGTAGATTCTGTATTTTGACGATCCAGCGGGTGTATATTTTAAGCGGCAGTACATTGGCGTGCCGTCCACACAAATACAGCTCGACCCCAGTAAACAGCGTTATTTATTTTAGGATTGTCTGAACTCCTTGTTCACGGCCCAACACATTACAGGGCTGGTCGACACACACGCACACAAACACAGGTCCAACCCCTGACTCAGCCCCCTATCAGAGTGCGTCTATAGCGTCTCTAGCTAGCGATAGCTCTATGGGCCTTTCTGATAGAGACGCAAAACTCAGACATGCTTCTGGGGTTTTTAACATTGTCGATTACATATAGGTCAGCCATTTTCTTTTCTTGCTCCCTTTGGTGAGGATGTGTTCACAGTGAGAGAGAACCAGTCACCAGGGCTTGACACACACACGTTGTCACACACACGCTGTCATGCTTCCTCACCCAGTCGACTGAATAGCTTCAATTCAACCGAAGCAGCTTAACGCTCATCCAAGACAAGACAGAGGAAAAAGAGGCCACTCCCTTTTAAAAACATGACCTGACATAAAAACAACGTAATCTTTACATTCCAGATTCACTGCCGTTTTCTCTGTTGGTTAATGTTTGGGCTTGATGCCAAAGCAGATGCAAATTGCCTTTATGCTCTGTAAACCTAACCTACTAAAGTGGCAGGCGAAGAATCAAGAGAATACTAGAAACAGTAGTATCCTTCTATACTTTAGATTTTCTCACAGGAATGTAAAGGAAAGGGAAAAGCTGGAGTTGTTCGTTGTTTTCTGATTACACCCCCCCAAAAAAAAAAATCCTGAAGAGTTCCTATAGCTGCAATATCAGGATTGTTGTAAGAGGACAGATTCAATTCCAATTTAGTTTAAAACAGATCAAAATGTATATTTTATTTCAGCAGAAAGAAACAGCAAGTGAACTGACATTAACTCAGTATATTATAAGTGCATGACCACATTGCATACAGTATCTAACAATTGAAAGAAAGAAAACCCTCTACCCAAAACCCTCTGCAATAAAGCAGATAACATTCACTCTACCTTTACAAATAAAAAAGGCCTTTCTTCCGCTCCTTCTAAGAAATCGTAAGAATAAAAAAAAACTAACCAAAAGGTTTTTTTTTTAACATAAAAAATCAATTTGGGGTCTAACCAATACCAGCTGTGGAGGGAGAAGAGAGAGATGGAGGTTGTGATTGAATCAAAGCAGTTCCAGAATGCTCTGCAACACAAAAGGATGTGATTTTAACACCTGTCATCGCATGATTGGTAAAGAAAAGGGCTCAGGAGGCCCCCGTTCTCTCTATAGGCGTCCTTATCAGTCCCTGCAGGGAGGTCCCATTAACCTGCACCTTGGTGGCTAACCGTGTCGCTAACCACGCTTAGATTAGCACACACACAGGGACAACATACACTGAGTCTGAGAGAGACGACTTAGTAAACAACAAAGCAAAAATGCTTCAAATGAGGTCAGTGAAGCCTCTGGAATAACATGAAAATGATCTCTGGATTAGGACTGATGAAGGAAAGACAAAAAGGTGAAATTAAATGGGGAAAATCTGTGTGGCTAAAAGTGAACATAAGGCTATGCACAAACGTAGACATTCAGGAACAGTAAAGGAAATACAAAATGTATAAGATCTAACCTTCATTGCAGAAGCGGCCCTTGTATTCTGTTTTGGAGCAGTCGCACATGGGTTCCCCATCCACCACGGTGCAGCTCCCACTGTTCTCGCACGGGTTCTCGGTACAGCGCCCCTCCGACTCCAGACGCACCCTCAAGCTGCTGAGGAGAACCGGTTCTGTGTTCCCGTACTTCAGATCTGAGATTGTTCCTCTGAAGGGTGGGGCATCACGTGCCGTGGGCAGCGTGAGCGCTGACGTACGGATGTCCAGCGGCACGCCACCCAGGAACAGATCGCTAACAATTTTCATGTGCTGGCGGCTACCTCCGGTGGGCCGCACCTCGTCCGCCTTGACCTGGCCGTCCAGCCCCAGCACCGTCCGCAGGCCGTAGCGGCTCAGTGTGGCAAAGTGCCAGCTGCTGTCGTTGACCCGCTTGTCGGACACCACGGCGGTCTCGGCGCAGTCAATGCTGAAGCGCAGCTGCAACTTGCCCTCCACGACCATCAGCTGCAGGAAGTCACAGTAGCCACTGTCGTCGAAGTAGAGCAGCAGTGCCGTGGACACGTCTGTCTTGAACTGGAAGCTGAGGTCGCTACGTGTGCTGGCGTCCCAGCGGAGGTAGCGGGCCCACTGGCCGGGGGCCCCTGTGAACTCCAGGCTCAGACACACACCCAGGAAGGCCGAGAGCAGCAGCTGCAGCCTCGCAGACAAGCCCAGCACATCCATGGTCAACAAGGAGGAGGAAGAGGACGAAAAAGTTTATATTCCTGAAAGCTTAGATAGCATTGGATTTGATTTAAAAGTCTTAGAGTAAGTATCCAATTCTAGAGGGAGTATCCACAGTTGTATCCAAAAGTGTACTCAGATATGTTTGACACTGCTGAGAGATTTAATACAAAATCAGCAGGGAGTTGGGTGGTAGTTGGGATAACAGTCGTAGATAGGCTAAGTAACAGTCGTAGGCCATGCACATGAGTAAACGATCCAATCGCTGACAAGCTATGGACAGTAGGTAGAATTGCAGATGCCTTTCCTCCTAGTTAAAGAAAGGAGGAGGGAGAGAGAGGAAAAAGGGAGAAGAGTCTAAACTAGTTTCTCCTTCTGTTGGGAAGGAAAGTTTGACCTTTGTAATCCTTTAAAGTCCAAAGAGATTGCTATGGGTAATCATGGCGTAAGGTCCGATTGGACTTGCTCTTCTTGTTGTCAGGGTGATCGAGACGTCCTTCTTCATGTTGCCTGCTGGAATTTGTAGTTCACAGGGGAGCCTCTGGATCTCCTCAGTTCCATCACTGTCAGAAACAGGAAGCATAGGATTTACACACAGCACACACAACATTGATATTCAGACCATCTGAAAAGGAAACGGTGGTTTTCAGACACAGATTGATATTTTACAACAGGCCTTTTTCCCCCTCACTACTATTTCAGCAAGAGGACCCATCTTTATTAATTTCCCATTTGTCCAAACTGCTAGTGATGGTCATTCCGAGTCTTTTTGCTGAGCAGGATCATGTAGCTATGTTCATGTAAAAAAAGCTGTTTATTTGACTCCCAAACGGTTCTTCATTCAAAATGTTTGAGAATCAACCAAAAAAACATGAAAAAAATTGCAAATCTCTAAGGTAAAGCCTCTAATGTAAAGTCTAGTGATTAGTGCTTTTTGAGATCGGTTCGGTTTTGGTTTGATTAACAAGTATCACTGTTTTTTAGACATTAAATGCACTTATGCATTACAGATGTCGAATTTTTACTTGAACACTTTTTTGTAGCAGATAATCTTCCTGATGCATCAGGAAATTCAAATGAGCCTCGGGAATGGCTAAGATTAGCAGTTAATTTTCTCTTCATGTGGGGGGCAATCGAGTCATTGGGATTAGGGCTGCTATCTTCAAATAATATTCTCTCTCGCACGCTCTCTCTCAAATGATATAGGTCTAGGTCCCATTACTGCAACATTCAAATGTACAGAAATATCTGAAATGCAGCCATACACATCAACAACCGTCATTTTATAAAGCTTAATAACACAAGATAGATACTGGTCTCCACTAATCTACGACATACAAAGGTTGAGTGTATCGTAAGGTTTACGAATGAACTGTCAAAATTGAGTTCAATCATGGCCCGGGGTGGGCTAGCGGTTAGGGTCGCTTCCTTCAGTGTGCACATAGGCCTATGGTGTCCGCGTGGGTCTGATGATTTCGCCCCAAGCCCTTTTGGCACAAATAACACAGTCTCCCAAATGAATTGATGTAAATTACACATTTCAAATATGGACAGTCCAGGATTATTTAAACTCTTGCTCCTGATAAGCTTAGAGGCTGCATGGCTTCACCCAGGTGGGTGCTACAAGTTTGTTTCAGAGGAAGTTTACCAA
Source organism: Oncorhynchus tshawytscha (assembly GCF_018296145.1). Classification (NCBI taxonomy): domain Eukaryota; kingdom Metazoa; phylum Chordata; class Actinopteri; order Salmoniformes; family Salmonidae; genus Oncorhynchus; species Oncorhynchus tshawytscha. The sequence goes on along the minus strand of NC_056439.1, from coordinate 15,064,306 downwards.
GGAGTCTACAACAGAGGAGGGCAAGAGGTGACGTGACCTCGGACTTGTTTCTCTCCCGGATCTGGCCATCATTTACCCCTTGCTCAACCCTTCAGCCGGGCTCAGTCGGACGAGATGTGGACTGCACAGGTGAGGAAGGTACGCATGGAGAGCGGATCGGACACAACGGCGTGACCTGTTGGACTTGCACCTGCCTCTGTGTATGACCGATGACCGTGGAAGGTTTTCCACCCAGAACTGTCAATAGGCTAACAAATGTTTTGTTGTTTTAAGGGCGTCTTTGAGATTATTACTATATTGAAAAGTGCTATAAAAATGTAATCTATTCATATTATTATTATACAACATTAATAATAAATGACCATACCAGACACTTTTGGATAACATAAATAGTGAACAAATAAAATATTAACACAGCAATTAGTTTCCATTCAAACAGTGTCAGGTAAATTGCCACAGTAGATTTGCAATGGTAAATGAGGGAATTATTTTTTTATATTGTACAGAAAGCGTGTTAAATAGATAAATCGCCCTTAGTCTGTTCAAAAGGACTATGTTGTTCCGATGACAATGCCAACCAGAGGGCGAACATATGGGGCGGCAGGTAGCCTAGTGGTTAGAGCGATGGACTAGTAACTGAAAGGTTGCAAGATCAAATCCCTGAGCTGACAAGGTAAAAATCTGTCGTTCTGCCCCTGAACAGGCAGCTAACCCACTGTTCCTAGGCCATCATTGAAAATAAGAATATGTTCTTAACTGACTTGACAAGTTAAATAAAGGTTTAAAAAAATATTGAATGACTTTGGTTGCAAGCAGGACTGAGGCAGAGGTGAAGTGATTGGGCTCACACTTGCCAAAATAAGCTCAATGGGCTTAATATGCGGCAATCTTCCTGCCTGTGGGTCGACTCCCATTGTTAGGGCGGAGATATGAGCATCTTGTCATTATATACAGATCTCTGACTAAGGAAGCACAACATAATCTTTTAGGGAGCAGTATAGGTGACCAGTAATGGTTCCAATGGAGATCAGCTGTGCAGGTGAATTCAGCGCATATTAATGGTTTAACGAGACAACAATTGGCGGTAATCTAATGCCATTATTGCAATAGGCCCCTTGTTATTTGATTATATTCCAATATTATTAACCAATATTATTAACCTATCAATAATCACATAATAATAGGTGTGAAAACCAATAATCTACTGTTTGTGTTGCCCTGGCTAAATTGATGAGTTGATTTGATAAACAAACAACTTTCCTCCAGAGTCGATGATCGCCAACGTTTTATAGTTTTAGATTTGGTCAGGCTATGTATAATTTGCAGAGGTGGGTAGAGTACTGAAAACCTGTATTTAAGTTAAAGTACTGTTACTTAGATTGTAATTTACTCAAGTTAAATTAGCCTTAAGTACATAAGTAAGAGTAGCAAAGTATCCAGTAAGAAAACTACTTCAGTACTAGTTACACATTTAGTTTGGTTATTTTTGTACAATTTATAGCATACTGTGACAGCAAACAAAAAGGACAACAACTTAGTGTAATTGATTTGACGTGAATTTAATATTAAAGCCTGCCAGCACTATCTTGCAGATGTCCCCCAGCACAGGTACTCACCAATGAAGACTGACGTCAAACAAGGTACGTGGGCTGTACAATTTCAACTACGTTCATTCAATGTTGACTTAATATCAATGTGAACAATGTCATAAAAAGGTATATGGTACTCGAGACATTGGAATTTTTTTACAATTTCAATAGCATTAATGAAAACGTATTTCACAATATCATTTCAAGTGCATGTGATGTTGAATGCATATTATACTGAACAAATATAAAAACGCAACATACAACAATTTCAAAGATTTTACTGAGTTAAAGTTCATATAAGGAAATCCAGTCAATTGAAATAAATGCATTACGCCCTAATCTATAGATTTCACGACTGGGAATACAGATATCCATCTGCTGATCACACAGATACCTTAAAAAAAGGTAGGGGTGTGGATCAGAAAACCAGTCAGTATCTGGTGTGATCACTATTTGACTCATGCAGCGTGAGTTGATCAGGCTGTTGATTGTGGTCTGTGGCATGTTGTCCCACTCCTCTTAAATGGCTGTGCGAAGTTGCTGGATATTGGCGGGAACTGGAACACGCTGTTGTTCACGTCAATCCAGAGCATTCCAAACATGCTCAATTGGTGACATGTCTGGTGAGTATGCATGCCATGGAAGAACTGGGACATTATCAGCTTCCAGGAATTGGGTACAGATCCTTGTGACATGGGGCCGTACATTATCATGCTGAAACATGACAGCGGGTGAATGGCACGTCAATGAGCCTCAGGATCTCGTCATGGTATCTCTGTGCTTTCAAATTGCCATTGATGAAATGCAATTGCGTTCGTTGATAAATCTAGATAAGATAAATCTAGGTAACTGAGGTGATTTGGTCAAATGTAACGGAGTAAAAAGTCAGTTACTTCTTTCAGAAATGACTTGAGTAAGAATACAAGTAAAATACTAGTTTCTCCGAAAACTCAAAGGGCAGTAGTAGACCAGATTCAAACCCATGCCTGGTCTTGCACGTGTGCCGTCGTCAGCGGTTGTACTGGCTGGACCACACAGGCACTGAGATAACCATGAATGTATGTCACCTATTGGTGGCCTTGAACATATTAAAACAGTTGATGTAATAAATATGGATTTTCCTTAACAAAAATGACATCTAACCCCTACAAATAGGGCCCATTTAATCCCCATAAGAATTCACACGAGACGCGCTTTAACCTGCAAGTAGCTTACACAGGCTACTTGAACTAACCCCAGTGGACCAGAAGTCTAAGTTCTTGTAGCTTACAAACACCGCTTCCATCTGCCCCCTGGCGACGATTCTAATTATTTCTTGCTCAGCCATCAAGGAGTTTTTGTACGGAGGTTAACGAGAGTGTCGAAATTAGGTTAACAAAAAAATGGAATGGCTTATTTGATGGAATAGACGTTTTGTAATGGTTAGGTTGTTAGGAGTATACTTGATATTACTAGAACAAGTGACATCCCGGCAACCTTTTGAAAAATGACTTTATATCGAAGTTGTGCCTGGTCGCCACTAGTTGCCATAAAGTCATAAACCCGCCTATTTCTACAATTTATCTTCTTAAAATGTGATTTTAAACCTAACCCTATCCTAAAGTTAGTTTTGACTTTGTGGCTGTGGTAACTAGTGGAAACCGTTGTATCTGCCCTCTCATTGGTTAGAATGGTTCAACCTGATCTTGCCTCCTCCTGACTGCCTTCCATTTTTGAAGATATGTATTTTCATTGTTATAGGGCCACTAGAGTATCTGGTCAATATAATCAAAGATTATTGATTTACTGACAAGAGACATGTCTCTCCGTACAAACAAAGGGAGTCGTTGTGTCACGCCCTGGCCATAGAGAGGTTTTTATTCTCTATTTTGGTTAGGCCAGGGTATGACTAGGGTGGGCATTCTATGTTCATTTTTTATGTTTTGGATTTCTGTGTTGTTTGGCCTGGTGTGGTTCTCAATCAGAGGCAGCTGTCTATCTTTGTCTCTAATTGAGAACCATACTTAGGTAGCCTTTTTTTCTGTTTAATGTGTTTTGCACCTGATGGAGCTTGTTCTTTTGTTGCTTGTTGTTTAGTGATCAGCTTTACCATTAAAATGACGAACACGTACCACGCTGCGCTTTGGTCCTCACACCTCCTTCCACCAACGGCCGTTACAGAACTACCCACCACCAAAGGACCAAGCAGCATGGTAAGGAGGAGCAGCGCTATCTGGAGAAATGGACATGGGAGGAGATACTGGAAGGCAAGGGACCCTGGGCACAGGCTGGGAGTATCGCCGTCCACAGGAGGAACTGGAGGCAGCTAAGGCTGAGCGGTAAACACTACGATGGAACACGGCTGGCAAGGAAGCCCGAGAGGCAGCCCGAGGGGGCACACGGGGAGTGTGGCAGAGTCAGGTTGGAGACCTGAGCCAACTCCCTGTGCTTACCGTGGTGAGCATGGGACTGGTCAGGCCCTGTGCTATGGGGTGAAATTGGAGGTGAGTGAAAGAAGCGAAGCAGAGACATTGAGGGAGTTGATGGGGAGATTGGAGGAGAAAGCAATGAGAGAGCTGCTGTGTTGGTGCATGAGGCACGACATCCGCCCGACGGAGCGTGTCCTCGATTTGATGTCACCTGAGTCAGCTCTCCATACTCGTCCTGAGGTGCGTGCTAGCCGTCTGGTGAAGACTGTGCCAGCCCCACGCACCAGGCCTCCTGTGCGCCTCCCCAGCCCTGCACGTCTTGTGCCGGCTTGGCGCTACAGATCTCCAGTACGCGTTCTGAGCCCGGTGCGCTACATTCCAGCTCCCCGCATCTGCCGGGCTAGGGTGAGGATCCAGCCAGGACGGATGGTGCCAGCCCTGCTCTCCAGACCTCCAATGCGCCTCCTTGGGCCAGGATATTCTGCGCCGGCTCTAGGCACGGTTTCCCCTGTTCGCCAGGAGATCCCAGTGCGGCCTGTTCCAGCTTCCTGCACGTGCAGGGCTAGAGTGGGCATTCAGCCTGGAAGAGTGGTGTTAAGGCTACGCACCAGATCTCCAGTGCTCCCACACAGCCCGGTCTATCCTGTGCCTCCTCCACGGACCAGGCCTCCAGTAGGTCTCCCCAGCCTGGTGTGTCCTGTGCCTGTCTCCTGTCTCCTGTCCGGAGCTGCCAGAGTCGCCCTCCTGTCCGGAGCTGCCAGAGTCGTGTGTTTTGCACCTGACGGAGCTGTTTCAGTTGTTCATTTGTTGCTTGTTTAGTGTTCAGCTTTACCATTAAAATGACGAACACGTACCACGCTGCGCTTTGGTCCTCACCTTCTTCCACCAACGGCCATTACACGATGTCTACACAGCAGCATGGCGGGCTGTCTGGCTGCCACCTATCCTTTATTTGGATTGGTGGATGTATCTCATTATTGTAATCCTTTTTTGAATATTCGATGAGAGTTGTTGACATCAAGCAACTGTATTCAATGGAGGGACCAGTACGAAGACAGTATGAAAATGTATGCACTCACTACTGTAAGTGGCTCTGGATAAGAGTGGCTGCTAAAGGACTAATGTTTTTTTTTAAAGAAATTATATGCTACTAGCCTCATGCTATGAATATGCATGGCCAAGTGTTTTTTTCTCAAAGTTGCCGGGATGTCACGTGTCCTACTTATATCAGTACACTCCTAACTTAAGCATTATGAAACTTCTATTTGATCCAATTAACCTCACGCAGCAAATAAACCATTATTTTTTTTCACCATACAAAATCCCCTTGTTTGGTGGGCGAAACAACCTGATGAGCTGGGCCTCGCTTCCTCTCTCTCTCTGATATAATGGATAATCTGTGGTTCTCTGTCTCCGGACAAGTAGGCACGCCAAACTATGTAGAATGTTGGCCTGTTGGAAACTACATCACACAGTTCGGACTTGATTTATGTGATTTATCTCTATAGAAACTGTAGTCAGAAAATGAGCATTGAGCTCCCTGAAAAAAAAAAAAAATGGAATTCAAATAACTGAACCGACATCCGTCAATTAGGCTAGTTGTTTGAAACCCCCAAAATAACAGACATTTCGGTTAATTGCTAAGCAAACGTAGGCTACCATGCATTATGTCCGATTTTGAAGATTGTGATATGCGTGTTCAAATAAGATATATTTTTTTACAAACTGCAAACATTTTCGTGGCCCCGAATGAAACGCTCTCCTCACTTTTGTTTCTGTAGTAAGGATTCATCACCTTCAGAGAATGACTGTTACTTCTATGCAGATAATCGTTGTTTGAAGCTAAAAATAAAAAAAGCAGTTAAGTAGCACTATGCAGATCAGGGAGCCAAATAAACGGCTCTTTTACCGATGCGATTCTCGTCGTTCACCAAAAAGAGACGTACGTTTGCAAACGAGCCATCACTAAAAACTGCTAAGGAAATGTGAAGACATGCCAATTTGGAAACACAGACAAATACTGTACTATTGAACCATAACAAATAAAATAGCAGGATCTGTGTGCATAATTCATTGTATCTGATGTTAGAGATACAATTACCAGTCACCAAACCTAATTAAAAGTGGCAGTTTTTTTTCCCTCTGTAAAGGTCTAGGCCCTATCTGTCATCTGCTAGGAAAATTAGCACCATTATTCTGCTGGCAGCCCCAGACTATCAATCAGGCCAGCAGAGATGGCCCTTATCTGATGGCCAGGGGGATGAACGGGGCTTTCTGCTGACTGCACCATACAGATGGACAGAGAGAAACCACAAAACAAAGGAAGGAGAGACACTAGAATAGTAGAGACCTAAATACGCAGGGCCAGAGACAAGAGAGACCCCAATGCCTAAACAGGTACAACGTCTAGAGAAAACATGTGACCATGTGTTGGACAATTCCCTCCATTTCTCCCCGGTGAATTTATTCTTTTGCGTCAAGATTGTCGCTAACATGTTTCCTAACCTAACTATCCGATCGTTAGTCCCATCAAACATTGAGTTTTGTAATATTAAACACAAGATTCAGGGTCTGGTTGATGTAATTTCTTTAGAAATGTTTGTGTTTCATTCTATCGCCAATCTGTTCTAGGCCAGCCTACTGAAAATGCATTTTTACGGGCCAGATTTCTGTATTTTGGGACTATATCAACAATTAAACAAATACCAAAACATAGGGTGGAGTTCTCCTTTAATGAGATGTAACAGTTTATGCCAGGTCCTTTTAGGATTCATTCATGAGAGCTGTCCTCGAGGTTACAAAAAACACACTAAGTTGACCCACATTTCCATCTATCTTGAGACACAGATAAGGTTCTAGATAACCATAGGCTTGCACTACTCCAAAATGCAGAGATAGAGAAACCAAAAAGACAGAGAAATTGAGATCGATGGACAGAGAGAGCAAGCGAGTGAGAGAACCACCCAGTTCAACACTGTCTCCACTGCTCCCCAACCCAAATAGAAGCCAGGGTGTACAGTACGCCAGCGCTACTCTCAGACACACAGTCAAATCCCTGCTGACATATCAGCTTGATGTGTGTCATCGCTGGGATATGCTGCTCTGTGACACTGTAGTGATGTAATGACAAGCCAGCGTCTGGCCATCAGCAGCCTGCCCCATGACCAGAGATATCTACAGTAGTCTACACTCACCAGGAACACACACATAGAAAGTTTGGCTTCTACCCAGTATGGTTTAGTATACCTATCCAGGCCAGTTAAACGCAGCTATAGTTCTCCCCCATGTTGAGAGGGACTTCAAGTATTACGATAACAATAAGCAGGGTTAAGTTCCACCGCCCCATACAGAGGGTAACCAAATAGGCATCTAACCTAATAGGCACCCTGTGTCCCTGCCAACAGTCTCAGCCCTCGGCTCGGTACCACAGGACAAAGGCCCCAGCAGTCAGCATGGGCCCACTGGACCGGAACACACTGGGCGGGGGTGGGGGTCTCGTAACTGATACTTCACCCTGGCAGTAGCCCACACACCTTCTCCCTGCTGTGTGTGTGTGTGTGTGTGTGTGTGTGTGTGTGTGTGTGTGTGTGTGTGTGTGTGTGTGTGTGTGTGTGTGTGTGTGTGTGTGTGTGTGTGTTGTGTGTTGTGTTCTTTTGTTGCAGGTGGATGGGCAGGGGTTAAAAGGCTAAACTGCATGGACCATTGTTCCCATTGATAGGAGTCTGCCGCTCCTCACAGGGAAGACACACACAGGGACAAAAGCAGCCGGGGTTTGGCCTCCCATTAGAAAACAATAAGCGGAGGGATGGAAGGCAGGGGAGGGAATCTGAGAGAGCCATGTTAATAAGAGTGGTCTCTTCATTGGCCCTGACTGTCAAACAGACACACCTCACTGATGTGTCTAGTACCACTGCAGGTGCATTGAGTACACACACTGCCGTGGCTTCACACACACTCTGGATGCTGGAACAAAATGTCCTCTGTGGCAGTCAGCTGATATAACGGAAGAGGAGGTTGCGTTCTCTCTCTCTCTCTCACACACACACATTTTACTGTGAGATTCTCCAATTTCCCAGTCCTCCACCAAACATCTCGTCCTCCACGCAGACTTTACACACACACACCCTATAAACAGTGAGTCACCTATATCCCTGCTGCCAACCTACACACACAAATATACACACACCTTCACTCCCCTGCAGTACACAGACTTTCTCTCTCTCTCTTTGATATGGAGGGGGTACACAGTCCTGGAACGGTGTGTGGATGACATCACCACCAATACGGCAAGCCAGAACTAAACCAGTCATGTGTGTGGGATGGGTATGAGAGAGCAAGAGAGAGACTAATAGAGGGGAGGATGTATTTTCTGGTGAACAGACACAGTCTAAATCATTATTGTCTAATGACTAATCTAAGAGCATTGGGGGAAAGCAAGGCTCCCCCTAAATTGTTCTCACCTATCCAATTTAATTTCAGTGATGAGCAAAGGAAGGGATGGGGAGAAAGAAAGGAGAGGGAGGATTTGTCTATTTGTACAGCCTGGCTGGCACAGACTAAACAACACACTTTACTCAATTGTGTCCGACATCAGCAATTACAATGAATAAGACCAGATACAGACCAAATAATACACATACTATGTTTTGTTACATCATTATTATTAAGAAAGAATGGGATGAGAAAGTAGCGACGGAAAGAAGGGAAGGGGGAGAGAGGGAGGAAGGAAATGTATTTGTAACAGTATTTACACAGCCACACAGACAGGTACAGACAAACAGGCACAGCCTAAATAATCATTCATGCTACAGCATTGAGTGGGTGGAGGCAAAGTTCCCCACCATGTTGCTTACACCTATCCAATTTCGTCACACTTGTGATCTAAACAAATGGAGGGGGGGGATCCATTTGTTAATATATCCTACCAGCTACAGACAGACAGGCAGAGACATAGGTGCAGACTGGTGCACAGCCTGGGTAGAAGAAGGGAAAAATTGACAGATTGGTCCATTTTAGAATATGATCAAACGGTCATGATTTCACCAGTTTCACCATAAAAAAGGGAGTATAGGGAGAAAAATACCCCCCCCTAAGTATTCTAGTATTTCAGTGGGCACAAGTGGCCACAGCCAGACGGGCAGAGCCATGAGTCCAGCCCGGTGCCCAGCATGGGTAGAGAGAGTGGGCATTCAGATCTCTGCAGGAAGAGAGACAGAGACACACCTCCTCTGGGTGACGGGGGACGGAAGGGAGGGGAGAGCCGTTCTGCTGCAGCAACTCTCTCCTGCATTACATCACCCCCACACTGCTACACACACGCATGCACACACACACACACACACACACACCCACCCACGCACACACAAACACTGCTAGCAATATACTGCTGCCACACACACACACACACACACACACACACACACACACACACACACACACACACACACACTGCAACGATGCTACAAACACTAAGCAATCAACCGAGGTCTGCATCCAAGAAAAACCCTGTTTGATTTATCTATCGTTCTAAACGATTAATAACACCCCGTCTCCTGCATTACATCACTCTACTGCAACACTTGCTCAGCCAAACACACACACACACAGTTAATGCATATGCTGGGCCAGTCCTCACACCACAGAGAAAATTCCTGTTTAAATTAATCTAGTTGATCTTTATCTTCATTTATCTAATTCAAATAATCCTTAACCTGCATTACATCACTCTGCAGCAACACACACACACAACCAATACTAACCCATGTCTACATGCATGTATAGACATACTATGAATAATAATGCTGGTGATATTCTTAATCATTTCACTACTCTACTTCTACCATACATCATTATGTAGCAACATCTGCATAGTAGGGGAAGACTCAGCATGCACCCCAGAGAACATATAGTAAACACCTTTCATTTGACAAAAGTAAAAAAATCTATTTTATATTTTGTTATAAATTGTGCAATAGAAATTGTTTTTATTATAATTGTTAGTATGTTGCTTTACGTTTACTATATAATCTCTTGCACCCTCAATTTTGTTTCGGTCATTTGACACCTATGTGTAATTCGTCCGTGTGTGTGTGTGTGTGTGTGTGTGTGTGTGTGTGTGTGTGTGTGTGTGTGTGTGTAGTTTTACGCACACATACGCACACGCACACGCACATCAACAAGTATATGCACGCGCGCGCGCGCGCGCGCACACACACACACGCACACAACAAATAGGCCTGTACAAAATGAATTAGATGAAATTGCAGGGCCTTTCTCAGAAGCATGAAATTACTGTGAGCTGTTGAACGTCGTTTTATTTAGGAAGGCATGACGCAATTTCTACAACCGGAGAATATTTTTCCTCCCTCCGCATCTTTAATCACGCCCGTTAAATATGTTATTATTTGAACTACATTACATTTCGTGTGAAATAGGCCTACGCATTCAGACAAACATAATAGGACATGTTTAATCTGCGTCAAAAATATGTTAGAATCATCATACATTTTTTTTTAAACGTTGAAACACTGTTTTGTATTTATTTATATGGAAAAAGGAGCATCCTCAATGGTATTGTGAGTGGTAGCCTATTATGTGAGTAATATTGTTCCCCCTCTCCCGCCCATACGGATTAACGTTACCTTGAGAGCCCTTGGCCGTTTTCGGTTGATTTGTCAGAGCAGTTAATCGCCTGCCAACCAGCGCCCAGAAAGCAGGACAGCCAAATTAAACCACGCACCAACCACCGCCCGGCACCCCGCAGACAGTACAGCCAAATCACACAACCGCACAATAACCACAGGAGCAGGGCAGGGAATGCGCATAGCACGATCGCATAGCCCGACCGCATAGCCTACACCACTTAAATATTGAATTCATCTTTCTTGTGTCTTTCTGTGTTGGCCTAAATGGGAGAAATGTCGATTACCCTAGGCCTACTTTCATGAAATTATTTAATAACACAAATATGTCTTTATATAGTGGCTATCATATTTTATTTAACGGGCATTTAGGCCTAATAGTTGGGTGTAATAATATCCGTGGAAAACATTAACGTAAAACAAAAAAGTGTATATTTTGTGGGGGGAAAAAACGGCCTTTTATCTAGATAAAATATTGTTTTCTTATTAAATGGTGAATCATGTTTTTTTTAATGTACCAATAAAATAAAACATTGATAGAATCTCTATTTCAACTATAATTCTATAGTAGTGCATTGGACTACTGCTACCTTTTAGGCCTTGCTTGCTGTGTGAGAAAAGAGACGCATTTCACAGGGGTCACGCCCATTTCTGAGGCATTTCTGCCCGTTGAAAAAGCCTGATAAGGAGTTTTCCCTGCATTCTGATGTATTCACTAAGCCTATTACATTGTAAATCCCAAACATCGAACGTGTGCCACAATGATAAATTCACTTCAAACGTCACCAATTCTGCTGGCAAATTGCAGTGGATTTTATTACTATTTCATCACGACTGGCGAAGGTGCTGATCAGACCTTTATTGGAGAAAAATCATGAGGTCAAAACGTGACAATTTTAACCACCATTTTGTGATCTCTTACATGATTTTCCTACAGTAATTGATCTATTCCGGATTTAAGACAAAAACATTAAACTATAAATGGTGTTCAAATGCATGATTTAAAACAAAGATGCAGGGAGTTAATAGTGGCGTTATATTTCTACTGCAAAATTGTTGTCTCTTTTTGTGAGCTGTTAGATATTGATCATCTCAAATCCAACATGCATTCTTCTAAAATGTGAGAGATTGGCTGCATTACATGGTTCATTTCAAAGAGAAAAAAAACACCAGCGTGTTCATACATGTCAGATTTCATGGAGATCACCAGCACCCTAAAAACACCCTCCCTCGACGTTCTGCAGAGCTCACGAGCTCATTTGATTCCGTAGGGAACGAATTCTACCCGCCGTCTAAAAAAAACATCACGTTTCCTGCGTTATTTTTACAATCCAAATACAGACTCATCTGATGATAAATATTTGACTCTAACGTGTTATATTATTGTTTCCGGTTGTATGGTATGTTTTATCTGCTACAAATGAACAACCCATGTCTGTGGGAAAAAATGTCCATACGAAGACAACAATGCTTTCTTCTCCACGATATTCTAAATGGAGATGGGTCTATTTCGTTAAAATGAGCATACACGAATTCATCTGTAAAATAATATACTTTTAGAGGGAAAAGGGGGGCAAATGTCTGGTCTCCATTATGGTGTCTGCAGTGTAGGGGCAATCAATGGAACATAGAAGGTCATGTCCCCATATCAAATTCAAAGCAGCATTCCCATGTCTGAATTGTCTTTTATCTCACAGTATCAAAACAGACATATTTTTTTGTCTTATTTTAGACATAACCCATCTGTTGTTTTCCCTGACTATGCAGAACCGGTTCGTTAAATGAATTTGTTTACTCTGAACCGTCATTGACATTTTAAAATAGCCCCATGTACGCTGGCGGTCGTAAGACACTGGACACCCCTGTATCCATTATTCAAAGCTACCTTTCAGGCGAGAACTAAATGCGTGGTTTGGAAGAGAGTCGTAGCCTAAGCAAGCATTTATTTAGTGTCATTTTTGCTTGTTATGATGCCTATAATGCTCTGTGTTTTATAAAATATGAGTAATTCCGATTATAAATATTGCCTGTGGCCACGAGCTGAGCGATGTGACCGTAATTCTGTCAGTCCCGCGGGGCTTGTCCATGCCTGTCACCCTGGCCTCGTTGACCGGGGAATGGGCAGAGAATCACCCGAGCCGTCATGGCCGGAATGCCCCATTTATAGGCCTACCCGTAAACCACCCTGCAGCAAAAGCGACCTTATTCGTCGATATCATTATGTTTCCAGTCAATTACTAGTATACTGCAATGCTTAGTTTATGATTAGGTAGTATTGACCACATGTCGACGTTCTCAACGTCCCAACTTGTTCCAGACTGTCGACAGCCGGAACTACAAACATGTTCAAAATGTCTACTTTAACATCCCCATTCCAATCCAAATGTGTTCCGAAGGAACGATTAGAACTATATTTTGGATGTTTGCTAGTCATGACAAGAGGAGCCCTTTGGCAAGTAGAAAATAGAGCACGACTGACCTTAGTTATGGGATAATATCCAATGCTTAATAATCCGACAATAAACTCCGGTAATGTTTAAATCCAGGTTCGGTAAAAAAAAACTAAAAAAAACGAGTAGAATGAATAAACACGGTGCCGATTAAGGCGAGACTTCTGACACAGTACCAGACGTTAAATCGGGGCTATTGGGCTGTTCTTTCCTCCGTCTCTCTCCGGTCGGTCTCCGATACAGTGCATCACAAGAGCCGCGCGCTCGATCCATGCGACTGGCGACCGATCTCGGGATGTTCACACACACTTCGCACGGGTCCGCCCTCTCCTGGTCTCTCCTCAGCACCACCTCCGCGCGCGCCCCATTTAAAGGCGTAGTCTGGGAGAGACACAGCAGTGAAGGCATGATTTTCACGGAGCATGCCGGGGCGTGTGTGTCTGGAATAGGCTACAGTTAAAAAATTGGTAGAGACGGTAATATTTGCATAGCTGTGTTGCACAAACAGAGTGATGTGGAAAAGTTGCCTAATTACTAATTTCTTACTTAACTGACAATTATATGGTTTACAAAGTGATGCGCAAACCCAAAACGCACCTCCAGATAGGCCTACATAGCCTATTTGTATTAAAACATTGAAAAATAAATGTTTTGTATAAAACTGAGACACTTGGATGAGACTGCCAGCGCCTGGCGCTGCGCTTTTTCATATTCCAGACACGTGGGTGGATTTCAATAGACTGTGGAAGATTTCTCTCCTGGCCCCTTTTTCCTTCAACTGATCTCATAGAACGGGACAGGTGAGTAAAATAATAATAGGCTACCTACCTCCATAGCCGGCCTCCACCATATTACTTTCACCTATCATGCCTTTATTTCAGTGCAGATCAGTGCTCTGACAATGTCTCATAAATGGATGAATAAAGTAATTCAGATTAAAATAATTGAATAGATGTTAATTTCATTGAATTATATTGATGAAGTAGAGCAGAGTGGAAGCCACTTCAGACTACGGAGAGGCAAGCTTTTAGCGTGAGGCAGGCCTACCACCTCAGAGCTGAACTCAAAAGAACACCACGTGGAGCAGGACCATGGAAAGCACAGGCCTTGTCACAATCGACAAGATAATAGCTATTCTGGAGAGTGACACAGACAAACATATATTTTTTAAAAGGCCCAGTCACACACATTTCCTAGGTGGCAAAGGTCCGGATGGATAATGTCATTTATCCGTTTGCGACTCCAAACGGTTCACACCCCTCGTTGGCGGAGAGAACATTTTGCAGTTTTAAATCGAATTTCCTGCATTTCCATGCCCTTCTTCCATGTCGTATGTTTGTTTATATGATACCAGGGGTCGAAGTCTGGGCTAGTAAAAAAAAAAATCTGTGGTCCAGTTGAGTATGGAGGTCATAGGCTAATACCAAGCACGAGTTCAGCATCTAGACCTACTCTTAGCCCAACCATAATATCTCGAACAACAGGTGTTAAACATGACATAGACCCATAGCCCAAATTATCCATCACAAACCTGGCAGATTATTTAATTGAACCTCGGCCTGAGCCATGGATCGAACTCTGCTGGCCGGCAGAGCAAAGCCGCTCCAAAGCTCCATGGCCATGATGGATGGATCTGCTGAGCGGCTGCGCCGGTTCACAAACACTCTCACAGTCACAGTAAGCATGTTAGCTTAGCAGCATCTCCCCTCTTTGGCAAATACTGTGCAGCATGGGGCCCAGGTACTGTATATTTGATTTTGTTGTCAATTAACCATTTCTTTATGGATTTGGATTAGTGCTTGATGTTATTGTCTTGGGGCCAAGAGTCAGCCTCCTGGCAGAGGTAACCAGGTTTTTGGCTAAAATGTTCATAATGGTGTTGCCCTTAAGGTCATGAACAGTCCAAATCATGTTTTTCATTCAATTGGATGATATTTGGATGAATCCAGATTTTTTAAAAACTATGATGACCAAAGTATGAAAAATTACTGTTGCTTCTATATTGATCAAATTTGATCAGAAAGTTACAGGTCCCCACCCCCATGTTAAACAATTGGATTCAGGGGGCAGAATTATTAAGGGGATAGGAATGCTTCACCCTAACTCTAATGATAATACACCAATGGTAACATGATATTCTCTTACATAATTTAAATAAGTACTGCCTTGTAACCAACATCAGAGAAGGCATGCTTGCAGAGGGATGTGGTTTATATACTGTAGTTAGATAGCTACTCTACTGGGTCCAAAATGTAACTGTAGGGTGTCAGCACATTTAATTAAAAGTTTACATCTATGGCAAAGACACTTATATGTCTCCCCTTTCATCTGTGTCTGCTGTTAGCAAGTTACTGGCTAGCTTGGTCTTCAGCCAGCATGGAACAAAAGGGGGGAAAGGGTCACTCAAAACTCTGATACAGTTGTCATGTCAACACATCTATCAGTGCTGCTGTGAACTGCAAGAGTCATGCCAAACAAGAGATTCATTTTTTTAAAATTCAATGTTGTTTAGGTTGCTTTGCGTGTCACCAAATTTGCGTGACATGACTTTACTGCAACACTGCATCCAAGTTTCTTGACATAGGCGTTTCAAAGAGCTGCCAGTCAAGGCGAGCTCATGAATATAAGCTCCCCGTCCACTCAGCCTGTCTTTTCAAACTTCCTAGTATTTAGTCATGAAAGAAAAACATAATTTTTTAAAATGTTGAGCAATACCTCAAAAGTATTATGGATGATATTTTAATCAAAAGGCTATTTTAAATGGGAATCAGAATAACTGTTCGAGACCACAGGACTAGTGGAAGCAACAATATTGCTCAGTATTTGCATAATTTATTTATACAGTCTTTTTTTGCTGATCTTTATCAAGGCTGCCAATAATTATGGACCTGCCTCTATATGTTTGGATATGTATTACCATATAGGCTCAGGGGTGGTATTTGATTTGAAATTTTAGGACCCCTGTAGGTATCAAAAAATAAATAAATAAAATAATATGATAAAATATTGAATTTGACCTTTACTTCTATAGCCCATAGAAACACATTGAATAACACATTAATAAATGACAAAACAGTGTCAACAAATAAAACATGAGGAATAAGGTTTTGAAGTGTCTGTCCTTAATCTAGGAGATATAAGAAAGCTGAGAAAATATTTTGTTTTTTGGATTCAAATTTGACACCTTTTTTCTGTTGGCACAAAACTACCTCCATTCTTAAATTTAAAAAATTCAACAAGTACCTTGTTACTTTTAGATGCTTATGAGGGTCGTAGAGCAAAACAGAGAACACCATTGTGTTCGTGTGAGAATTATCTTCCCATAGGGTAGATTTTTGTAGGCCAAACCATTCGGTCACTACAGACTTTTTAGTGACTAGACCGATTTTCGGGAATGTCTCATGGTCTGACAAACACTGCTGTAGCTCATACCCCTTCCACCACAGATGCAGAAGGCCGCCATTGGCAGATGCGGTAGATTGAGACAGAGCTCATGCAACATCTCTCTACTTTAAATTGATGGATTACGATGGGTATTTTTTAAATTATGTTACTTAGATTGCTTGGATGCATCAATAGACTTATTAAAAAACACAATTAGGCCTACGTTTTTACCCCAAACCAATTCAATGTTCAATGATTGATACTAATATGTTTCTTAACATTTTAAAACATCCCACGTGTCTGTGTGTGCGTGTGCATGTGTCTGGGTGGGCTGGAAGGTGGGTGGGTGTGTTCTGGCACAAAGGGACTGACCATGCCCATGCCTCCAGATTGTGTGGCCTTACTGCAGGACCCAGGGGGCGGCATGACACACTGCCCTCTACTTTTGCTTCGGGCTGTAATTTAAAAATATATTTATTTATTTATTTAACCTTTATTTTATCAGGGAGTGATACTGAGACCAAGGTCCTTTTTACAGATGAGCCCCGAATTACATAAATTACAGAATACACACACATCAAAATATAACTACAATATACAAGTATAAATAACAAGGTGCACGAAAGCGAAAAGCTGATTTACCTAACTCAATAGAGACCAAAGGAATTTTGAAAGTTAGCCATCCCTGAGACCGCGTGTGGTAACTTGTATGTCTAAAGTTTTGCAAAGACGTTAGGTACAGTGTGACTATTTGTAAAAGTGCTTTTTAAATGAAAACATAGCAATGTATCAACCTATGTGACATCAAAGAGGGCCCACCAACTTTCTGGTAGAGATGTCAGTTATGAGTACTAAAATTGTCACCCATAATAAAGTGTAGTGTGCTATAATAAACAGCTTTAATGAAGTGGCAGCTGCGTTTAAATAGATGATGTCGCCATAGTCTAGGACTGATAGGAGCGTTGACTGAATAATCTGCATTCTACTATTTAGCTTAAAAGTATTAAATATTTTTTCCCCACATCAATCTACACATAATAGATTGATGTCTGCAAACGGACATAACGGAATATCACATTTACATAAGTACTCAGACCATTTACACCTTTGGCAGTGATTTACAGCATCAAGTATTTTTGGGTATGACGCTACAAGCTTGGCACACCTGTATTTGGGGAGTTTCACCCATTCTTCTTTGCAGATCCTCTCAAGCTCTGTCGGGTTGGATGGGGAGCATCGCCGCATATCTATTTTCAGGTCTCTCCAGAAATGTTCTATCTATCGGGTTCAAGTCCGGGCTCTGGCTGGGCAACTCAAGGACATTCAGAGACTTGTCCCGGGTCGTTGTCCTGTTGGAAAGTGAACCTTCGCTCCAGTCTGAGGTCCTGAGCAGGTTTTCATCAAGGATCTCTCTGTACTTTGCTCTGTTCATCTTTCCTTCGATCCTGACTAGTCTCCGAGTCCCTGCCGCCGAAAAACATCCCCACAGCATGATGATGCCACCACTACCTTCACCATAGGGATGGTGCCAGGTTTCCTCCAGGCGTGACAATTGGCATTCAGGCCTAAGAGTTCAATCTTGGTTTCATCAGACCAGAGAATCTTGTTTCTCATGGTTTGAGGGTCCTTTTAGGTGCTTTTTGGCAAACTCCAAGCGGGCTGTCATGTGCCTGACGTGGCTTCCATATGGCCACTGTACCATAAAGGCCTGATTGGTGGAGAACTGCAGAGATGTTGTCAGAGATCATGTTCTTGGTCACCTCCCTGACCAAGGCCCTTCTCCCCGATTGCTCAGTTTGGCCGGGCGGTCAGCTATAGGAAGAGTCTCGGTGGTTCTAAACTTCTTCCATTTATTAAGAGTGATGGATGCCACTGTGTTCTTGAGGAACTTTAATGCTGCATACATTTTCTGGTACCCTTCCCCAGATCTGTGCCTCGACACAATCCTGTCTTGGAGCCCTACGGTCAATTCCTTCGACCTCGTGGCTTGGTTTTTGCTCTGACATGCACTGTCAACTGTGGGATCTTATATTGACAGGTGTGCCTTTCCAAATCGTGTCCAATCAATTGAATTTACCACAGGTGGACTCCAATCAAGTTGTAGAAACATCTCAAGGATGATCAATGGAAACAGGATGCACCTGAGCTCAATTTCGAGTCTCATAGCAAAGTATCTGAATACTTATGTAAAAAAGGTAATTCGGTTTTGAATTTTCGTTATACATTGTACACTGTTTATACAACATTATACACTGTTTTTGCTTTGAATTTACTCGGTATTGTGTGTAGATTGATGAGGAAAACGTGTTATTTAATCCCTTTTAGAATAAGGCTGTAATGTATACAAAATGTCAAGGGGTCTGAATTCTTTCCGAATGCACTGTATTATGCTAAAATCATTATTTTAGTTAGTTATTCGTTAGTTCGTTAGTTATTTTTATGCACTTTAGAGAACAACGTACACTTAGTTTTACCTGCGTTCAATACACATTTCAGATCAACAATGTTTTCACGACTTCTGCCGAATTCGGTCCCTCTCCTTGTTCGGGCGATGTTCGGCGGTCGACTTTACCGGCTTTCTAGCCACCGCCGATCCACTTTTCATTTTCCATTTGTTCTGCCTTTGTCTAGTCACACCTGGCTTCACTCAACCAATTACTTGTTTATTATTTAATCCTCTGCTCCCCATGTTGTGTTCGTGAGTGATTGTCTATTGTAATTCGATCCATGTTTGTGGGCCATCATTTGTTGCCTTGTATATTTGTATTTTTTGAGTAAAGTACTTTGATTACTCATATCTGCTGTCCTACGCCTGACTCCCTACACCAGCTACACATAGGACCACAACAAATGTTTTTCTGTAATATCTCAAAGGCAGACTGTAGTTTGAATAGAGGCTGGTCAACCTTGGGGGCAATAGCATTCACAACAGTATCATCAGCATACAAGTGCAGGTTACAATTTTTCAATATTGATAATTGTTACCAATTGTTATTCTAACTTCCATGACGCGCCCTCCTTTCGGAAAATCTGATCATGACTCCATTTTGTTGCTCCCAGCCTATAAACAGAAACTAAAACAGGAAACGACCGTGCTCAGGTCTGTTCAACGCTGGTCCGACCAATCTGATTCCACGCTTCAATATTGCTTCGATCACATGGACTGGGATATGTTCAGGATAGCGTCGAACAACAACATTGATGTATACGCTGATTCGGTGAGCAAGTTTATTAGAAAGTGCATCGGTGATGTTGTACCAACAGCGACTATTAAAACCTTCCCCAACCAGAAACCGTGGATTGATGGCAGAATTCGTGCAAAACTGAAAGTGCGAAACACTGCTTTTAATCAGGGCAAGGCGACTGGAAACATGCATGTATAGAGACAAAGTAGAGTCACAATTCAACGGCTCAGACACGAGAGGAATGTGACAGGGTCTACAGTCAATCACGGACTACAAAAAGAAAACCAGCCCCGTCGTGGACCCAGATGTCTTGCTCCCAGACAAACTAAACAACTTCTTTGCTCGCTTTGAGGACAATACAGTGCCACCGACACAGCCCGTTAACAAAACCTGCGGGCTCTCCTTCACCGCAGCTAACACGAGTAAAACATTTAAACGTGTTAACCCTCGCAAGGCTGCCGGCCCAGACGGCATCCCTAGCCGCGTCTTCAGAGCATGTGCAGACCAGCTGGCTGGTGTGTTTACGGACAAAATCAATCATTCCCCATCCCAGTCTGCTTTTCCCACATGCTTCAAGAGAGCCATTGTTCCTGTTCCCAAGAAAGCTAAGGTAACTGAGCTAAACGACTATCGCCTTGTAGCACTCACCTCTGTCATCATGAAGTGCTTAGTGAGACTAGTCAAGGACCATATCACCTCCACCCTACCTGACACCCTAGACCCACTCCAATTTGCTTACCGCCCCAATAGGTCCACAGACGACGCAATCGCAATCACACTGCCCTAACCCATTTGGACAAGAGGAATACCTATGTAAGAATGCTGTTCATTGGTTACAGCTCAGCATTTAACACCATAGTGCCCTCCAAACTTGTCATTAAGCTCGAGACCCTGGGTCTCGACCCCGCCCTGTGCAACTGGATCCTGGACATTCTGACGGGCCACCCCCAGGTGGTGAGGGTAGGAAACAACATCTCCACTCCGCTGATCCTCAACACTGGGGCCCCACAAGGGTGTGTCCTCAGCTCTCTCCTGTACTCCCTGTTCACCCATGACTACGTGGCCATGCACGTCTCCAACTCAATCATCAAGTTTGCAGATGACACTACAGTGGTAGGCTTGATTACAATCAACGACGAGAGGGCCTACTGGGAGGAGGTGAGGGCCCTCGGAGTGTGGTGTCAAGAAAACAACCTCACACTCAACATCAACAAAACAAAGGAGATGGTCGTGGATATTAGGAAACAGCAGAGGGAGCACCCCCCTATCCACATCGACGGGACAGTAGTGGAGAAGATGGAAAGTTTTAAGTTCCTCGGCGTACACATCACGGACAAACTGAAATGGTCCACCCACACAGACAGCGTAGTGAAGAATGCGCAACAGCGCCTCTTCAACCTCAGGCGGCTGAAGAAATTTGGCTTGTCACCAAAAACACTCACAAACTTTTACAGATGCACAATCGAGAGCATCCTGTCGGGCTGTATCACCGCCTGGTACAGAGAGTAGTGAGGTCTGCCCAACGCATCACCGGGGGCAAACTACCTGCCCTCCAGGACACCGACAGCACCTGATGTCACAGGAAGGCCAAAAAAGATCATCAACGACAACAACCACCCGAGCCACTGCCTGTTCACCCCGCTATCATCCAGAAGGCAAGGTCATTACAGGTGCATCAAAGCTGGGACCGAGAGACTGAAAAACAGCTTCTATCTCAAGGCCATCAGACTGTTAAACAGCCATCACTAACATTGAGTGGCTGCTGCCAACATACTGAATACAATCTTTAGCCTCTTTAATAATAAAAAATTGGATGTAATAAATGTATCACTAGTCACTTTTAATAATGCCACTTTATATCATATTTACATACCCTACATTACTCATCTCATATGTATTATACTGTACTCTATACCGTCTACTGCACCCTGCCTAAGCCGTTCGGCCATGGCTCATCCATATATTTATATGTACATATTTTTATTCATTCCTTTACACTTGTGTGCAAGGTAGTTGTGAAATTGTTAGATTACTTGTTAGATATTACTGCATGTTCAGAACTAGAAGCACAAGCATTTCGCTACACTCGCATTAACATCTGCTAAACATGTGTATGTGACCAATAACATTTGATTTGATTTGAGGAAACACTGAAATAGAAGTGAATTATAAAGAGTATAGAAAGCCTTTGACAGGTCAATGAAGAGGGCAGCACATTGTTGCCTTTTATCCGTATAGTGACGCACATCATTCATAACTAACATGCTGACCACACCGCTCGCAAAATGCACTGCTCAAAAAAATAAAGGGAACACTAAAATAACACATCCTAGATCTGAATCAATGAAATATTCTTATTAAATACTTTTTTCTTTGCATACTTGAATGTGCTGACAACAAAATCACACAAAAATGATCAATGGAAATCAAATGTATCAACCCATAGAGGTCTGGATTTGGAGTCATACTCAAAATTAAAGTGGAAAACCACACTACAGGCTGATCCAACTTTGATGTAATGTCCTTAAAACAAGTCAAAAAGAGGCTCAGTAGTGTGTGCGGCCTCCACGTGCCTGTATGACCTCCCTACAATGCCTGGGCATGCTCCTGATGTGGCGGATGGTCTCCTGAGGGATCTTCTCCCAGACCTGGACTAAAGCATCCGCCAACTCCTGGACAGTCTGTGGTGCAACGTGGAGCGAGACATGATGTCCCAGATGTGCTCAATTGGATTCAGGTCTGGGGAACGGGTGGGCCAGTCCATAGCATCAATGCCTTCCTCTTGCAGGAACCGCTGACACACAACAGCCACATGAGGTCTAGCATTGTCTTGCATTAGGAGGAACCCAGGGCCAACCGCACCAGCATATGGTCTCACAAGGGGTCTGAGGATCTCATCTCGGTACCTAATGGCAGTCAGGCTACCTCTGTCGAGCACATGGAGGGCTGTGCGGCCCCCCAAAGAAATGCCACCCCACACCATGACTGACCCACCGCCAAACCGGTCATGCTGGAGGATGTTGCAGGCAGCAGAATGTTCTCCACAGCATCTCCAGACTCTGTCACATGTGCTCAGTGTGAACCTGCTTTCATCTGTGAAGAGCACAGGGCGCCAGTGGCGAATTTGCCAATCTTGGTGATATCTGGCAAATGCCAAACGTCCTGCACGGTGTTGGGCTGTAAGCACAACCCCCACCTGTGGACGTCGGGCCCTCATACCACACTCATGGAGTCTTTCTGACCGTTTGAGCAGACACATGCACATTTGTGGCCTGCTGGAGGTAATTTTGCAGGGCTCTAGCCGTGCTCCTCCTGCTCCTTCTTGCACAAAAGTCGGAGGTAGCGGTCCTGCTGCTGGGTTGTTTCCCTCCTACGGCCTCCTCCACGTCTCCTGATGTACTGGCCTGTCTCCTGGTAGCACCTCCATGCTCTGGACACTACGCTGACAGACACAGCAAACCTTCTTGCCACAGCTCGCATTGATGTGCCATCCTGGATGAGCTGCACTACCTGAGCCACTTGTGTGGGTTGTAGACTCCGTCTCATGCTACTACTAGAGTGAAAGCACCGCCAGCATTCAAAAGTGACCAAAACATCAGCCAGGAAGCATAGGAACTGAGAAGTGGTCTGTCGTTACCACCTGCAGAACCACTCCTTTATTGGGGATGTCTTGCTAATTGCCTATAATTTCCACCTGTTGTCTATTCCATTTGCACAACAGCATGTGAAATTTATTGTCAATCAGTGTTGCTTCCTAAGTGGACAGTTTGATTTCACAGAAGAGTGATTGACTTGGAGTTACACTGTGTTGTTTAAGTGTTCCCTTTATTTTTTTGAGCCGTGTACATTTACGCATACATATTATTAAATCATTGCACCCACAGTGCTCGCGTGCGTCTGCGTAGCCAGGCGTTAAAATATAACTTGGTTCCTGCCTCTCCCATCTCCTCATTGGTTTTTAGGAGCATATACCCACGATGGTCCACACTCCAGTCCAGTCAGTTGTGATAATGCACCTTAAAGATGGTTGCCAACTGCCATATAAAGTCCAAAGAAGAAGAAGCCTGAAGGATGAGAGATTCCTAGAAAACAAACTTTTACCTATTTATCTGTGGATTAATTGTCAGAGTAGAGGACCTTGTGCATTTCAGGTTAAATAACAACCCAATGTTTATATCCCAGGGCAAATTAGCTAGCAGCCAGCATTAAACATAAATGTTTAATGCTTTTAGACCTGTCCCCAAATTAATATAGTTGGTTCAGAGTTTGTTTTGATATTTCAACCTGCGTGTCCTGATCGCATCTGGTGTGGGGGGACAAAATCAACATGTGTGCGATGGCAGACGCACGTCTGGTCAGCATGTAAGGATGCAGCAGAGAAAGTGCTATGAGCTGGTATAAAACCTGACTGATTTACATGTAGAATATGTTTCAAAGACAAGATCGTAGCTGAGAACTAATCAAGGATTCTAATATTTTAGTTAGGCAAGAAAGATTAGAAATAGGGCATTAATTATTTAAGTCAGGAGGGTCATTACCTTTGTGAAAGGGGAGTACATGGGCCGCCTTCCAAATCTTGGGGATAGTACCAGATATAATAATCAGGTTAAAAATATGGGTTAATGATTCAGCCATCAGGGTGGCAGAGAGCTGCAACAAAAATGGATCAAGCATATCAGCCCCAGTGGATTTTATTTACATTAATCTTGAGCAAGACATCTAGCACATCATAGTAAATTGTTGAAATTAAAACAAAGTTGACGGGTCAACCGTAGAGTCATCTAGAGGTTGGCAGAGGGAAGAGCAGTGTATTGACAGACCAAGGTCAATTAAATCACAGTTTCTCTCAAATAAAAAGCCTGCCGAGATAAAATGATGATTAAAAGCATCACATCCCATTATTCTTTATTTTTTAAACCTTTATTTAACTAGGCAAGTCAGTTAAGAACAAATTCTTATTTACAATGACGGCCTACCCCAGCCAAACCCTAAAGACACTGGGCCAAATGTGTACCGCCCTATAGGGACTCCCAATCAAAAACGGTTGTGATGCAGCCTGGAATTGAACAAGGGTCTGTAGTGATACCTCAAGCATTGATATGCAGTGCCTTAGACCGCTGCGCCACTCAGATGCCAATGTTAGGCAGGAAGATGCGGAATTTGTAAGCTTCATTGCATTTACTGTTTTCCAAAATGTAGAAGGATCACCAGCAGAGTCAGAGATAGAGCTTAAAAAGTAGCTTGATTTAGCTTTCTTAAATCGAGATGGTAAATCTGTTTCTCCATGTCATGTAAAAACACTTGAGAATAAAACTTTTAAAAATGTCTCTTCTTAATTAAACAAATTTAGTATGTTGCAGTTTCGTATCTCTTAGACATACTATGGGACAATGAACACTGAGATCATATGCAAATACTTTTCACATTTAGCCGTGTGGGGTTTGAGATCAATTGAGTCAGATTAAAATCAATGCATATACTCTTAAATTGATCTGAGGCCAGGGATAGCCAATCCAGATTCAAATACCCTAAAATGACCAATTCAAAGGACAGAAAAGGGATTAAACACTCAGATATAGCACCACTGACATCCACCATGGCGGGGGAGGGGGGTAAATCCCAACAACAAATAAATAGGTTTTCTGGTTTATGGACACATCTACAACCAGGAGCTAAAAATTCCAATAAATAAATATTTCAATATATTTGACATATATGGCCACTCCTCTCCCCTTCGGTACTCTGCCACAATTTACTTCAAAGTCTTTATCGGAGACAGAACCATTTAACAACGTTTCCAAAGGAATCAGAATGTCAGGACACAAGTCCTGTACCCAAATGTCAATTGTGCCAATTTTTGAAGTCATACTTCACACATTTAGTTAGGTGCAATTAGCCCAAGCCCCTGAAGAGTTTTAAAGTCAGAGGAGGTATTCAGCTCATTCCCATAAGAGCTAACAGGCATAGGGTCATCTGCAGCTATTTGTTGAATGAGCTGAGACTTTGCCAATGTCCCTGGCTAACCACGTGACAGCAGAGCAGACAGAGCATTTGACAGACTTCCTTCAAGTTGCTGAATGCAGGAACTGGGAGAGCAGTGTTGGCAGAGCTCAGTCCACCTGGATGAAGCTCCCGCCAAAGGAGTGGAGCTGCTGCAGAGGACTGGAGTGGCTGCCAATGCTCCATTCTGGGTGTGCACAGGAAACCTTGGTGTGGCCCTGTTGTCGGTTTTCGGCTGCCATGGGGGGAAGCAGTGCCCCAGGCCTTATCTGGGGATGGCAGTAGGGAGGGTAACCAAAATTAGCCTGAGAGGGAGGTTGTGGGGGGAATTGAATAGGATGGTGTTGAGGGCAGTGTGGCTGGCGAAACTCCAAACTCTCAGCATATGAGGGCTGATGTGATCTTTGTGGGCTATACTCGGCCTTGTCTCAGGAAGGTAAGTTGGTGGTTGAAGATATCCCTCTAGTGGTGTGGGGGCTGTCCTTTGGCAAAGTGGGTGGGGTTATATCCTTCCTGTTTGGCCCTGTCCAGGGGTATCATCGGATGGGGCCACAGTGTCTCCTGACCCGTCCTGTCTCAGCCTCCAGTATTTATGCTGCAGTAGTTTATGTGTCGGGGGGCTAGGGTCAATTTGTTATATCTGGAGTACTTCTCCTGTCTTATCCGGTGTCCTGTGTGAATTTAAGTATGCTCTCTCTAATTCTCTCTTTCTTTCTCTCTCTCAGAGGACCTGAGCCCTAGGACCATGCCTCAGGACTACCTGGCATGATGACTCTTTGCTGTCCCCAGGTCACCTGGCCGTGCTGCTGCTCCAGTTTCAACTGTTCTGCCTGCGGCTATGGAATCCTGACCTGTTCACCGGACGTGCTACCTGTCCCAGACCTATTATTTGACCATGCTGGTCATTTATGAACATTTGAACATCTTGGCCATGTTCTGCTATAATCTCCACCCGGCACAGCCAGAAGAGGACTGGCCACCCCTCATAGCCTGGTTCCTCTCTAGGTTTCTTCCTAGGTTTTGGCCTTTCTAGGGAGTTTTTCCTAGCCAACGTGCTTCAACACCTGCATTGCTTGCTGTTTGGGGTTTTAGGCTGGGTTTCTGTACAGCACTTTGAGATATCAGCTGATGTACGAAGGGCTACATAAATACATTTGATTTGATGTGGTGCATTACCCTCAACAGTATTTTGTCAGACCCTATGGTAGTAGTCGGTGCTGTGTAGAGCTAGGATGAGTTGAGGTGGGCCGGGTCTGGTTGAGCTGTGTGGGACAGGTCTAGTGGAGCTGTGCTGTGATTGGCCGGGTCTGGTGGAGTTGTGCTGAGTCTGGTTGAACTATGCTGTGATGGGTCGTGTAGAGCTGTGCTGAGGTGGGCCTGGTAACATGGGAGGGAAGTTGTAGGGGGAATTGAAGAGGGTGATGTGGAGGGCGATTCTCCAAACTCTGCGTGGGGCCTTTTTCACGGCGTACAGCTTGGAAATAGATCTCAGCCTCCAGTAATTATGCTGCAATAGTTTATGTGTGAGTTTTTCTCCTGTCTTATCCGGTGTCCTGTGTGAATTTAAGCTCTCTCTCTCTCCCTCTTGCCCTCCCTCCCATTTCAATTTGCTTTATTGGGATGATGTAACAGTGTACATATTGCCAAACGCTTACTTTGGATATTTACAATATTAATATAATAAGAATCAAAATTGTCAACGGAACGACAATAACCAAGGGTCAAAATAACCACACATTGAACAATAAGCATACAGTGAGGACATGTGCAGGTTGATTGGTCTGTCAGACACTGTCCCTCATCTTATGGCAGGCAGCAATGTAGTGCGCTGCCAACCCACAGCTCTCTGCGTCCTCCCCCAACAGGACAGGTAGTCTATTCTCATCAGAGAGGTCTTTGAAACCTTGAATAAGGGTTTCAAATTTGGGGAAATTACACTCTCTAATTGTTTTATATTTTTGACATTTTGTCAGGAAATGGAGCTCTGTCTCAGGTTCTGCTGTGGTGCAGTGGTTGCACAGTGTTTTCTCTACAGGGAGCCAGGTTTTATTGTGTCTACCCTTTTCGAGGTCAAGGTGGTGCTCACTGAGCCTGTACTTTGTCAAAGTTTTTCTAAGGTTTTGATCAGTAACCACGGTCAAATAGTTTGCCACGGTGTACTGTCGATTTAGGACCCGATAGCACAGCTTTTCGCTTTGTGCTTCCCAATAAGCAATGTAGTTTTGTTTTGATTGTGTTGTAATTTGTTTTATTCTGATTGATTGGATGTTCTGGTCTTGAGGCTTCAGTGTGTTATTAGAACAGGTTTGTGAACTCAGCCCCAGGACCAGCTGGATGATGGGACTCTTTTCTTTGCTCAGCTCTTGGCATTGCAGGGCTTCGTAATGATATGAGAGGGAGTCACTGTATTTTAGATGTTTCCAAACTTAATTACTCTTTTTTGAGTTTTTATTATTAGTGGATATTGACCTAATTCTGCCCTGCATGCATTGTTTGTAGTTTTCCTCTGGACATGTAGGATAATCTTACAGAACTCTGCATGCAGGGTTTCAATGGGGTGTTTGTCCAATTTGATGAAATCTTGTTTTGACCCCACACCTCGCTGCCATAAAGTGCAATTGGTTCAATGACACATTCAATTAGTTTTAGCCAAATTTGAATACGTATTTCAACTTGAATTTGTTTTTGAATGGCGTAGAATGCCTTGTGTGCTTTCTCTCTCAGTTCATTCACTGCCTCATTAAGATTGATAAAGTTGATAAAGCAAGCGTATATTTTGGTATTATTTTGGTGGACATGTTTATCTATCAGGGTGTGTAGGGTGTAAATATGATCAGTCGTGCGATGTTTTGGTATAAATCCAATTTGGCTTTTACTCAAGACATTGTGCTTATTAAGGAAGTTTAGAACTCTTACATTTATAAGACTACAGAAAACCTTCCCCAGGTTACTGTTCACACAAAGGCCTCTGTAATTGTTAGGGTCAAATTTGTCTCCGTTCTGAAAGAGGTTATGAGTCCTTGATTCCAGATGTCAGGGAAATAACCTACACTTTAATATAGCCAATTGAAATTTTGCACTAGTGAGTTTGAGCATTTCATTTTGGATGCCATCAGGGCTGCATGATTTTTTAAAGTTGAGGTCCTTTCTTATAGAGCTCCTGGTCAGTATTTTGGGAGTCCAATGGATTTTGATGATCCTTTATAGCTTTTTCTCATCCATTCAACTTTTCATGAATTTGGCATTGCTCTTTGTTTGTGTCAATTTGAACGGTGATGTAGAGTGATTTAAAATGGGTTGTCCATATGTCACCATTTCGTATCGCGTATCGTATTTAGTTTTTAGCGAAAAGAAAGAATAGCGGTCAGAAATACAGTAACTACTAACTATTAAGTTCTTAAGAGTGAGATAAACAGAATAACAGCTAACATTTTTTGTTAAATGTTATATATATATATATATACACACACACACAGTGGGGAGAACAAGTATTTGATACACTGCCGATTTTGCAGGTTGTCCCACTTACAAAGATTGTAGAGGTCTGTAATTTTTATCATAGGTACACTTCAACTGTGAGAGACGGAATCTAAAACAAAAATCCAATTGTATGATTTTTAAGTAATTAATTTGCATTTCATTGCATGACATAAGTATTTGATACATCAGAAAAGCAGAACTTAATATTTGGTACAGAAACCTTTGTTTGCAATTACAGAGATCATACGTTTCCTGTAGTTCTTGACCAGGTTTGCATACACTGCAGCAGGGATTTTGGCCCACTCCTCCATACAGACCTTCTCCAGATCCTTCAGGTTTCGGTGCTGTCGCTGGGCAATTATTAGTGTGTTCTGTTGTTCTGTGTTTGGATAGAAAGCCAATTCATTTCTTTCTGGGAGCATTACAGTTGAAGTCAGAAGTTTACATATACTTAGGGTGGAGTCATTAAAACACATTTTCCAACCACTCCACAAATTTCTTGCTAAAAACTATAGTTTTGGCAAGTCGGTTAGGACATGTAATTTGTGCATGACACAAGTAATTTCTCCAACAATTGTTTACAGACAGATGATTTCACTTATAATTCACTGTATCACAATTCCAGTGGGTCAGAAGTTTACATACACTAAATTGACTGTGCCTTTAAACAGCTTGGAAAATTCCAGAAAATTATGTCATGGCTTTAGAAGCTTCTGATAGGCTAATTGACATCATTTGAGTCAATTGGAGGTGTACCTGTGGATGTATTTCAAGGCCTACCTTCAAACTCCGTGCCTCTTTGCTTGACATCATGGGAAAATCAAAATAAATCAGCCAAGACCTCAGAAAATAAATTGTATTGTAGTTCAGTCTGGTTCATCATTAGGAGTAATTATGTGGACATATTGAAGCAACATCTCAAGACATCAGTCAGGAAGTTAAAGCTTGGTCGCAAATGGGTCATCCAAATGGACAATGACCCCAAGCTGCTTCCAAAGTTCTGGCAAAATGGCTTAAGGACAACAAGGTCAAGGTATTGGAGTGGCCACCACAAAGCCCTGACCATAATTCTATCCTCCTGATTCCTGCTTACAAGCAAAAATGAAAGCAGGAAGCACCATTGACTAGATCAATAAAAAAGTGGTCAGATGTAGCAGATGCTAAACTACAGGACTGTTTTGCTAGCACAAACTAGAATATGTTCCAGGATTCCTCCAATGGCATTGAGGAGTACACCATATCTGCTTCAGGGGAGGCAGGTAGCCTAGTCGGTTACTGGCGTTGGACCAGTAACCGAAAGGTTGCTAGATCGAAATCCCGAGCTGACAAGGTAAAAATTTGTCGTTCTGCCCCTGAACAAGGGAGTTAACCCACTGTTCCTAGGCCGTCATTGAAAATAAGAATGTGTTCTTAACTGGCTTACCTAGTTAAATAAAGGTAAAATAAATAAATATCTAATTTAATTTATTCACAGACAAATTTATGTCAGGGAGGTTTGGGCTGAGTGTATTTGAAAGGAAATCATTCATACAGTTTGTAATTTCTGGGCAGTGCAATGCTGTGTTGAAGTGTGTTGAGCTATCAGGGGCCCATCTGTATGTTTTGTTTAGACTAATCAGTGTTCAGGGCTCTGTTTGTGTGGTCTTTGGGATGAGAAGTCTTTTCAACAAGACACTCATCTGGCAGTGGTCAGACAATGGTGTCTGTGGTCTGACATTAATGCACTAATGGAGGAGCCAAGTCTGAGATTGCATAGTTAACAACACTGGTCCCAAGAATCCTGCCATTAAAAAAAAAGGCTTGACAGAGATGCACTAACTCCTTTCCATTTTTGTTCAGGGCTATTTATATTACTAGTGATGGGACTCGGGTGTAAAGGAGGGATATCCAAATATATGTCCAAATATATGTCCATTACCCTCAGGGTTTACACTTTCAGGTTCAGAACCTAGCATTAAATGTTAAAATCTCCATTAAAGCACATTTCCCTCAGCTTGAAACTGGTTGGTGTCTCTTTGGAGATCATCATGAAACTGATCCTCATTGTAAAAAGAATCTGAGGGAGAAGCATACACCACACCTAGATATAAATAATTGTCACTAAGGACTGTGCCTGTGAGTTTTAACCAAAATGTGGGTGCTACACTTTTTGATTTGGCTCAGTGAAAGGTCCTGTTTCTACCATATGATAATTCCTCCCGAGTCCCTGTCCTGTTTTAATGATGGAAGTAGAATTTCCCTATAGCCTGAAGGACATTGAGTACCTATATCACCACAAACACCATGTTTCTGGAAGTACTATTATGTCTTGACCTTTGGTGTTAAGAAAATCTGGGTTTGTGGCGTAAAGACCTAAGGAAAAACACCCGGGATTTTTCAAAAACAAATAGTTAGTACATAGGAAATGAAAGTACATAGGAAATTAATACACAAGCAAATATAGAACAGGAGATTCCAAACATGTGCGTGTGTGTGTTTTCCAGCAGTTGATGTGGATATGTGTCTTGTATTAAGTGTGTAGTTGAAGCACCCGCACAATGGTTAGACTAAGGGTACCAACTTACTGTATGCCTGTATTCTAGGAGTTTGTACATCAGCTTTAGCAGTTGACGCACCTCTCCGATGGCTGAAGGGTTTATATGTCTCAGCCTCACTGCTGCCCCTGCGTATGTGGGCTGGCAGTGAGGCTGTGGTAGGTCTGGGCTGGTTTACCCTCCTCTTGGCCACTATTTTCCCTACCCCTAGAGTACAGTCCAGTGCTGTGAAGTGTTGGGCTGAGCTGGGCTGGTTCTGGCACCGCTGGGCTGAGCTGGGTTGGTTCTGGCACCGCTGGGTTGATCTGGGCTGGGTCTAGTGCCGCTGGGCTCAGACATGTTGCTAGGGGCTGAAGATGTCTGCGTCTGGCTCAGCTGAGATGGGCTTCCTCTCTCCTTGAATAGCGGGAAGGTGATGGTGATGAGAGTTGCTAACATTTGGTAGTGAGGCACAGTCCATGGAGATTTTTTGGTAGACATTGTGGATCATTTGCCAGAGGAGATCTTTCCTTGGTAGAAAGGCGGATATGATAATGTTTGTCCTTGGTAACAGGTTGTGTGCTTTTTCTGCCAACTTTCTCACTTCCTCAGCCACTCGTTCTTCTTTTGTGCGCAGGTTATTTGTCCCAGTATGTATGACAAGGTTGTCAGGATTTTCCGGTTTGGCTTGACAGCGGCAAGGTCACCCGTAATACAAGTCGGTATTAGATGTCCATCCATATCTCAGAATGTCGGGAGATGATGTGGAAACCGGCCACTAGGGGCAACTGTTACCTTCAAGTAGGCATCAGTTTTGCGAGGGCATTGTGGATGGGGATGATGGATGGGTGTATACATCTGCCTCTGATTCTAAAGGTTCTAAGTTTGAATCCAGCGATAGAAAGTTGTTTTTTTATATTTTGGTTTTAAGCCTATCCCAAACATTATCCCTTACCTCAACCATTCGGAGTTAATGCCTAAACTTAACCTTAAACACTTAAAAAAAAATTGACATTTGGAACAACTTCGAAATGTGACTTGAGAAACATGGATGAATGTCTAAATTTGACTTGAGACTATGAGAGCTAGTTGCTTGATAGAGCTGTTGTAGGGCACTGTCAGTAGTGCGATGTCAAAATGGAGCTGTCTAATGAATAGTCCCCTACCTTCCAGATACTTTCCATTCGAGTCTATCGGAACAGTTGGGAGGCAGAAGGGTTGAAGGCTGCACGGTGTTCAGGGGTATCTGGGCTTCCACCTGGTTGATGGTGCTCCTCTGTTGGTGGTATGGTCAGAAGTTGCTAACCGATGGCATTGATATCCCTCTCGCTCTGCTGCAGCTCCACCTATAACACACAGCTCCTCTTGTTGGGCATCATTGGAGTGTGTCATTTGTTCAGTGTTCTCTCGTAACTTCTGTCTTAATTGTTCCTCTGAAGCACTGCTCTCCTCCTGGAAATGCCTCAACTCTTCCATCAGCGTCTGGACAGTGTCACATTTTTGTTGTTTGCTCTCCCTGAATTCCATAATCTCCACTTCAAGTAGGCAGAGGCAGTTATGGATTCATTCATTTTTGGTGTGCACACAGCTGCTCCAGCTACAGGTGATGGAGGGAGTGAAGTACTGTGGGCCTCCTGTTTTGATGCCCAGGTTTTGGGAGGTGCATGGTGCAGTTCATCTCCACCTCATTTCCCTTCATTCCCTTTCCTTACCCTCTCTTCTCTCCTCGTCTCTTCTTCTCTCCTCACTGGAAATAGAAAATACTACGGTTAGCCTCTCTCTGTCTCATATTGATTCCTGTGGTTAATTCAGAAAGGTCTCAGCCAATGTTCTTCAATTATAGGCGGAAGCCTTCAGGCCAAGTGAATCAATCCAGAGCCCACAGGTGGCTAGTGTAGTATAGTGTACTGTCGTGCACGTGCTCAGAGCACATTCAGTTAGACTGACTGACAGAGGCTGAATAGTGACTTTCAAACATACACGTATATACACACACAACCACACACACATAACCTTAAAAATCATAAGATGGCGTCGGAGAAGAGGGCAGACGTTTTACGTGCCGAGTGTTTTTTTTTGTTCACTTATTTGCAACTTATTTTGTACAAAATGTTGCCGCTTCGTCTCTTATGACCGAAAATAACTTCTAGACATCAGGACTGCGATTATTCACCACAGACTAGCTGAATACTCTTGTTCCTTTCACAACTCTGAAGAGACCGACGCAAAGGATAAGCTGCTTCCTCGGGAACAGGCCCCGATCTCCGTGAAGAGGAGGTGGGGGAAGAAGAGCATTCGCAGGCAATTGAATAAACCCCCACTTCCCTCCACTCTGCTAGCAAATGTGCAATCTTTGGACAATAAAATCGACGAGTTATGCAGAAGATTAAACTACCAACGGAACATTAAAAACTGTAACATCTTATGCTTCACAGAGTCGATGCTGAACGACGACAATATCAACATACAGCTGGCTGGTTAATACGATGTATCGGCAGGATAGAACAACGGCGTCTGGTAAGACAAGGGGTGGCGGTCTATGTATTTTTGTAAACAACAGCTGTTGCACGATATCTAAGGAAGTCTCAAGTTATTGCCTGCCTGAGGTAGAGTTTCTCATGATAAGCTGTAGACCACACTACCTACCGAGAGAGTTTTCATCTGTATTCTTTGTAGCTGTTTACATACCACCACAGTCAGAGGCTGGCATTAAGACAGCATTGAATGAGCTGTATTCCGCCATAAGCAAACAAGAAATCGCTCACCCAGTGGTGGCGCTCCTAGTAGCCGGGGACTTTAATGCAGGGAAACTTAAATCCATTTTACCAAATGCCTATCAGCATGTTAAATGTGCAACCAGAGGAAAAATAACTCAAAAGTTCTCTCTCGCCCTCCATTTGGCAAATCTGCCCATAATTCTATCCTTCTAATTCCTGTTTATAAGCAAAAATTAAAGAAGGAAGCACCCGTGACTAGATCAATAAAAAAGTGGTCAGATGAAGCAGATGCTAAACTACAGGACTGTTTTGCTAGCACAAACTGGAATTTGTTACAGGATTCCTCCGATGGCATTGAGGAGTACACCATAACTGCTTCAGGGTTCAGTGGTTAGAGCGTTGGGCCAGTAACCGAAAGGTTGCTAGATCGAATCCCCGAGCTGACAAGATAAAAATTTGTCATTCTGCCCCGGAACAAGGCTGTTTACCCACTGTATATATATGTTTTATTTAACCAGGTAGGCTAGTTGAGAACAAATTCTCATTTACAACTGCAACCTGGCCAAGATAAACAAAGCAACAACAGAGTTACTAATGGGATAAACAAACACAGTCAATAATACAGTAGAAAATAGTATATACAGTGTGAGAAAATGAGGTAAGAGAGGTAAGGCAATGAATAGGCCATGGAGGCGAAATAATTACAATATACCAATTAAATGTGCAGAAGATGAATGTGCAAGTAGAGATAATGGGGTGCAAAGGAGCAAGATAAATAAATACAGTATGGGGATGGGGTAGTTGGATGGGCTATTTACAGGTGGGCTATGTACAGGTGCAGTGATCTGTGAGCTGATCTGACAGCTGGTGCTTAAAGCTAGTGAGGGAGATATGAGTCTCCAGCTTCAGTGATTTTTGCAGTTCGTTCCAGTCATTGGCAGCAGAGAACTGGAAGGAGAGGCGGCCAAAGGAGGAATTGGCTTTGGGGATGACCAGTGAGATATACCTGCTGGAGCGTGTGCTACGGGTGGGTGCTGCTATTGTGACCAGTGAGCTGAAATAAGGCGGGGCTTTACCTAGCAAAGACTTGCAGATGACCTGGAGCCAGTGGGTTTGGCGACGAGTATGAAGCGAGGGCTAGCCAACGAGAACATACAGGTAGTAGTGGTGGGTAGTATATGGGGCTTTGGTGACAAAACGGATGGCACTGTGATAGACTGCATCCAATTTATTGAGTAGAGTGTTGGAGGCTATTTTGTAAATGACATCGCCAAAGTCGAGGATCAATAGGATGGTCAGTTTTACGAGGGTATGTTTGGCGGCATGAGTGAAGGATGCTTTGTTGCGAAATAGGTAACCGATTCTAGATTTCATTTTGGATCGGATATGCTTAGTGTGAGTCTGGAAGGAGAGTTTACAGTCTAGCCAGACACCTAGGTATTTGTAGTTGTCCACATATTCTAAGTCAGAACCGTCCAGAGTAGTGATGATGTACAGTGCCTTGCGAAAATATTCGGCCCCCTTGAACTTTGCGACCTTTTGCCACATTTCAGACTTCAAACAAAGATATAAAACTGTATTTTTTTGTGAAGAATCAACAACAAGTGGGACACAATCATGAAGTGGAACG
Organism: Oncorhynchus tshawytscha; assembly: GCF_018296145.1. NCBI lineage: Eukaryota > Metazoa > Chordata > Actinopteri > Salmoniformes > Salmonidae > Oncorhynchus > Oncorhynchus tshawytscha. Next base: position 15,028,309 of record NC_056439.1, on the reverse strand, counting down.
ACATTTATTGGATATTTCAAACTTTTTTAACAAATCAAAAACTGAAAAATTGGGCGTGCAAAATTATTCAGCCCCTTTACTTTCAGTGCAGCAAACTCTCTCCAGAAGTTCATTGAGGATCTCTGAATGATCCAATGTTGACCTAAATGACTAATGATGATAAATACAATCCACCTGTGTGTAATCAAGTCTCCGTATAAATGCACCTGCACTGTGATAGTCTCAGAGGTCCGTTAAAAGCGCAGAGAGCATCATGAAGAACAAGGAACACACCAGGCAGGTCCTAGATACTGTTGTACTGTCCAGACGCCCCATAGAGACTGCCAGAGGTCCGGACAACAGGCCCTCCGATTTGACACACTGAACTCAGAAAAGTAGCTGGTGAACCAGGCGAGGTAGTCATTTGAGAAACCAAGGCTGTTGAGTCTGTTGATAAGAATGTGGTGATTGACAGAGTCGAAAGCCTTGGCCAGGTCGATGAATACGGCTGCACAGTAATGTCTCTTATCGATGGCGGTTATGATGTCGTTTCGGACCTTGAGTGTGGCTGAGGTGCACCCATGACCAGCTCTGAAACCATATTGCATAGCGGAGAAGGAATGGTGGGATTCGAAATGGTCTGTAATCTGTTTGTTAACTTGGCTTTCAAAGGTCTTAGAGGGGCAGGGTAGGATAGATATAGGTCTGTAGCAGTTTGGGTTTAGAGGGAGATGATCGCGGCAGCTTTCCAATCTTTGGGATTCTCAGACAATATGAAAGAGAGGTTGAACAGGCTAGTAATAGGGGTTGCAACAATTTGGGCAGATAATCTTAGAAATTGAGGGTCCAGATTGTCTAGCCTGGCTGATTTGTAGGGGTCCAGATTTTGCAGCTCTTTCAGAACATCAGCTATCTGGATTTGGGTGAAGGAGAAATGGGGCGGCTGGGCGAGTTGCTGTGGGGGGTGCAGGGAAGTTGACTGGGGTAGGTGGTAGCCAGGTGGAAAGCATCCTAACAACAAACAGCAGAGGTGTATTTGGAGGGAAAGTTTGTTAGGATGATATCTATGAGGGTGCCCGTGTTTACGGATTTGGGATTGTACCTGGTAGGTTCCTTGATAATTTGTGTGAGATTGAGGGCATCAAGCTTAGACTGTAGGATGGCCGGGGTGTTAATTAAGCATGTCCCAGTTTAGGTTGCCTAGCAGCACTAGCTCTGAAGATAGATGGGGAGCAATCAATTCACATATGGTGTCCAGGGCACAGCTGGGGGCAGAAGGTGGTCTATAGCATGCGGCAACGGTGAGAGACTTGTTTCTGGAAAGGTGGATTTTTAAAAGTTGAAGCTGGAATTGTTTGGGTACAGAGGCCGTCATTGTAAATAAGAATTTGTTCTTAACTGACTTCCCTAGTTAAATAAAGGGGAAAAAATTACATAAAAACATCAGTCATTGTCTTCATCAAATCAAATGTATTTATATAGCCCTTCGTACATCAGCTGATATCTCAAAGTGCTGTACAGAAACCCAGCCTAAAACCCCAAACAGCAAGCAATGCAGGTGTAGAAGCATCAAGAAGTGCATCGTCCCCACAGTGACTGTATGTTCATACCCCAATCAGAAGCCATGGATTACAGGCAGCATCCTCACTGAGCTCAATGCTGGAGCTGCTGCTTTCAAGGAGTAGAACTTTAACCCGAAAGCTTATAAGAAATCCCGCTATGCCCTCCGAAGAACCATCAAACAGGCAAAGCGTCAATACAGGACTAAGATTGAATCGTACTACACAGGCTCTGACGCTCGTTGGATGTGGCAGGGCTTGCAAACCATTAGACGACAAGGGGAAGCACAGCCGAGAGCTGCCCAGTGAAACAAGCCTACCAGACGAGCTAAACTATTTCTATGCTTGCGTTGAAGCAAATAGCACTGCATGAGAGCAGCTGTTCCGGACAACTGTGTGATCGCGCTCTCCACAGCCGATCTAAGTAAGACCTTTAAACAGGTCAACATTCACAGACAGATTACCAGGACGTGTACTGCGAGCATGCACTGACCAACTGGCAAGTGTCTTCACTGACATTTTCAACCACTCCCTGCCCGAGTCTGTAATACCAACATGTTTCAAGCAGACCATCATAGATCCTGTGCCCAAGAACACTAAGGTAACCTGCCTAAACGACAACCGACGCGTAGAAATCACGTCTGTAGCCATGAAGTGCCTTGAAAGGATGGTCATGGCTCACATCAACACCATCATCCCAGAAACTCTAGACCCACTCCAATTTGTATAGCGCCCCAACAGATCTACAGATGACGCTATCTCAATTGCACTCCACTCTGCCCTTTCCCACCTGGAAAAAATGAACACCTCTGTGAGAATACTGATCATTGACTACAGCTCAGCGTTCAACACCATAGTGCCCTCAAAACTCATCACTAAGCTAAGGACCCTGGGACTAAACACCTCCCTCTGCAACTGAATCTTGGACTTCCTGACGGGCCACCCCCAGGTGGTAAGGGTAGGTAACAACTCATCCGCCATGCTGATCCTCAACACATGGGCAAGAGGGCATGACAAAAGAGGGCACGACAAAACCTGTTCCCCCTCAGGAGACTGAAAATATTTGATATGGGTCCTCGAATCGTCAAATCGTTCTACAGCTGCACCATCGAGAGCATCACTGTCTGGTATGGCAACTGATCGGCCTCCGACCGTAAGGCACGACAGAGAGTAGTGCGTACGGCCCAGTACTTCACTGGTGCCAAGCTTCCTGCCATCAAGGATCTCTATACGAGGCGGTGTCAGAAGAAGTTCCTAAAAATTGTCAGACTCCAGCCACCCTAGTCATAGACTTTTCTCTGCTACCGCACGGCAAGCGGTACCGGAGCACCAAATTTAGGTCCAAGAGGCTTCTAAACAGCTTCTACCCCCAAGCCATAAGACTCCTGAACATTTAGTCAAATGGCTACCCAGACTATTTGCAGTCCCCCCCACCCCCTCTTTACACCGCTGCTACTCTCTGTTGTCAGATGTGCATAGTCACTTTAATAACTCTACCTACATGTACATACTACCTCATATCTGGTACCCCTGCACATTGACTCTGTACCGGTACCCCCCTGTATATAGTCTCGCTATTGTTATTTTACTGCTGATCTTTAATTACTTGTTACTTTTATCTCCATCTTTTGAAACTGCATTGTTGGTTAGGGGCTCGTAAATAAGCATTTCACTTTAAGTTTGATTTGATTTGATCCCCACACACACACCTCCCCAAACTATCTCTATGACACATATGGAGTTTGATATTCCTGCCAAAGTGCCCTGTGGTCCTTTTTATACTGTGGCTGACTGAGACAAAAAGACACAGAGGCTAAGGTTCTCTATCACTCACACACACACAGACTTCTGCACACGCTCACATACACACAAACACTTAAAGCTCACACACTACTTCCTTACAGGGAAAACTTGAGGCAGTTACTAAAAATAGCTACTTGTTTCTTCCAGTGAGACAGCGGGAATTCAGTGATGTGGTTTTGGTGCTTTTCAATTATTTGTGTAACGGCGCATTGGCAATAACAGTTGAAAGCAAAGCTCTCTGAATTCAAAGCAATTGTCATCATTCCTGTAGTTGGCATTATTATCATCATAGAGAACAAGTCCTCAGAAGACTACCTCAGTATGCAGGCCGCTGTGATCAAATCAAATGTATTTATATAGCCCTTCGTACATCAGCTGATATCTCAAAGTGCTGTACAGAAACCCAGCCTAAAACCCCAAACAGCAAGCAATGCAGGTGTAGAAGCACGGTGGCTTAGAAAAACTCCCTAGAAAGGCCAAAACCTAGGAAGAAACCTAGAGAGGAAGCAGGCTATGAGGGATGGCCAGTCCTCTTCTGGCTGTGCCGGGTGGAGATCATAACAGAACATGGCCAAGATGTTCAAATGTTCATAAATGACCAGCATGGTCAAATAATAATAATCACAGTAGTTGTCGAGGGTGCAGCAAGTCAGCATCTCAGGAGTAAATGTCAGTTGGCTTTTCATAGCTGATCATTAAGAGTATCTCTACCACTACTGCTGTCTCTAGAAAGTTGAAAACAGCATGTCTGGGACAGGTAGCACGTCCGGTGAACAGGTCAGGATTCCATAGCCGCAGGCAGAACAATTGAAACTGGAGCAGCAGCACAGCCAGGTGGACTGGGGACAGCAAGGAGTCATCATGCCAGGTAGTCCTGAGGCATGGTCCTAGGGCTCAGGTCGTCCGAGAGAGAGAAAGAAAGAGAGAATTAGAGAGAGCATACTGAAATTCACACAGGACACCGGATAAGACAGGAGAAGTACTCCAGATATAACAAACTGACCCTAGCCCCCCGACACAAACTACTGCAGAATAAATACTGGAGGCTGAGACAGGAGGGGTCAGGAGACACTGTGGCCCCATCCGATGAAACCCCCGGACAGGGCCAAACAGGAAGGATATAACTCCACCCACTTTGCCAAAGCACAGCCCCCACACCACTAGAGGGATATCTTCAACCACCAACTTACCTTCCTGAGACAAGGCCGAGTATAGCCCACAAAGATCTCCGCCACGGCACAACCCAAAGGGGGCACCAACCTAGACAGGAAGATCATGTCAGTGACTCAACCCACTCAAGTGACGCACCCCTCCTAGGGACGGCATGAAAGAGCACCAGTAAGCCAGTGACTCAGCCCCTGTAATAGGGTTATAGGCAGAGAATCCAAGTGGAGAGAGGGGAACGGTCCAGGCAGAGACAGCAAGGGCAGTTCGTTGCTCCAGAGCCTTTTCGTTCACCTTCACACTCCTGGGCCAGACTACACTCAATCATATGACCCACTGAAGAGATGAGTCTTCAGTGAAGACTTAAAGGTTGAGACCGAGTATGCGTCTCTCACATGGGTTGGCAGATCATTCCATAAAAATGGAGCTCTATAGGAGAAAGCCCTGTCTCCAGCTGTTTGCTTAGAAATTCTAGGGACAATTAGAAGGCCTGCGTCTTGTGACCTTAGCGTACGTGTAGGTATGTACGGCAGGGCCAAATCAGAGAGATAGGTAGGAGCAAGCCCATGTAATGCTTTGTAGGTTAGCAGTAAAACCTTGAGATCAGCCCTTGCCTTGACAGGAAGTCAGTGTAGTGAGGCTAGCACTGGAGTAATATGATATTTTCTTTTGGTTCTAGGCAGGATTCTAGCAGCCGTATTTAGCACTAACTGAAGTTTATTTAGTGCTTTATCCGGGTGGCCGGAAAGTAGAGCATTGCAGTGGTCTAACCTAGAAGTAACAAAAGCATGGATTCATTTTTTCAGCATAATTTTTGGACAGAAAGTTTCAGATTTTTGCAATGGTAGGTAGATGGAAAAAAGCTGTCCCTTGAAACAGTCTTGATATGTTCGTCAAAAGAGATCGGGGTCCAGAGTAACGCCGAGGTCCTTCACAGTTTTATTTGAGACGACTGTACAACCATCAATATTAATTGTCAGATTAATTGTCAGACTTGGGACCTAGAACAAGCATCTCTGTTTTGTCCGAGTTTCAAAGTAGAAAGTTTGCAGCCATCCACTTCCTTATGTCTGAAACACAGGCTTCTAGCGAGGGCAATTTTGTGGCTTCACAATGTTTCATTGAAATGTACAGCTGTGTGTCATCCGCATAGCAGTGAAAGTTAACATTATGTTTTCGAATGACATCCCCAAGAGGTAAAATATATAGTGAAAACAATGTGTCCTAAAACGGAACCTTGAGGAACACCGGAATTTACAGTTGATTTGTCATAGGACAAACCATTCAAAGAGACAAACTGATATCTTTCCGACAGATAAGATCTAAACCAGGCCAGAACTTGTCCGTGTAGCCCAATTTGGGTTTCCAATCTCTCCAAAAGAATGTGGTGATCGATGGTATCAAAAGCAGCACTAAGGTCTAGGAGCACAAGGACAGATGCAGAGTCTCTGTCTGATGCCATTAAAAGGTAATTTACCACCTTCACAAGTGCAGTCTCAGTGCTATGATGGGGTCTAAAACCAGACTGAAGCATTATGTATACATTGTTTGTCTTCAGGAAGGCAGTGAGTTGCTGCACAATAGCTTTTTCAACATTTTTTGAGAGGAATGGAAGATACGATATAGGCCGATTAGTTTTTCATATTTTCTGGGTCAAGGTTTGGCTTTTTCAAGAGAGGCTTTATTTTTGCCACTTTTAGTACACATCCGGTGGATAGAGAGCCATTTATTATGTTCAACATAGGAAGGCCAAGCACAGGAAGCAGCTCTTTCAGTAGTTTAGTTGGAATAGGCTCCAGTATGCAGCTTGAAGGTTTAGAGGCCATGATTATTTTCATCATTGTGTCAAGAGATATAGTACTAAAACACTTGAGTGTCTCTCTTGATTCTAGGTCCTGGCAGAGTTGTGCAGACTCAGGACAACTGAGCTTTGAAGGAATACGCAGATTTAAAGAGGAGTCCGTAATTTGCTTTCTAATGATCATGATCTTTTCCTCAAAGTTGTTCATGAATTTATTACTGCTGAAGTGAAAGCCATCCTGACTTGGGGAATACTGCTTTTTAATTAGCTTTGTGACAGTATCAAAAATACATTTTGGATTGTTCTTATTTTCCTCAATTAAGTTGGAAAAATAGGATGATCGAGCAGAAGTGAGGGCTCTTCGATACTGCACGGTACTCTCTTTCCAAGCTACTCGGAAGACTTCCAGGTTGGTGTGGCGCCATTTCCGTTCCAATTTTCTGGAAACTTGCTTCAGAGCTCGTTTCTTATGACAAATGTTTTTAGGGGTGCAACTCAATTAAGTTGGAAAAATAGGATGATCGAGCAGAAGTGAGGGCTCTTCGATACTGCACGGTACTCTCTTTCCAAGCTACTCGGAAGACTTCCAGGTTGGTGTGGCGCCATTTCCGTTCCAATTTTCTGGAAACTTGCTTCAGAGCTCGTTTCTTATGACAAATGTTTTTAGGGGTGCAACTGCATCTAGGGTATTGTGCAAGGTTAAATTGAGTTCCTCGGTTAGGTGGTTAACTGATTTTTGTCCTCTGACGTCCTTGGGTAGACAGAGGGAGTCTGGAAGGGCATCAAGGAATCTGTGTTGTCTGGGAATTTATAGCACGACTTTTGATGCTCCCTGGTTGGGGTCTGAGCAGATTATTTGTTGCAATTGCAAACGTGGTAGTCCAGGATTATGAGGAAAAACATTAAGATCCACAACATTTATTCTATGGGACAAAACTAGGTCCAGACTGTGACAGTGAGTAGGTCCAGAGACATGTTGGACAAAACCCACTGAGTCGATGATGGCTCCGAAAGCCTTTTGGAGTGGGTCTGGACTTTTCCATGTGAATATTAAAGTCACCAAAAACTTGAATATTATCTGCTATGACTACAAGGTCCGATAGGAATTCAGGGAACTTAATGATATGTGTGTTTGTATCTGTGTATGCGTACATACGTATATGTTGATTTGATGTGTGTGTGTGTGGTGAACAAGAGAAGATATGAAATGTTTATTTAGAAGGGTTAAGGAGAACGAGAAGACAATGAATTTTCCTTCTAGAGGAGTGTGTGACAAACCAGGAGGTAGATTGGGAGAGATAAGGCAGACAGAAAGGAAGGAAGGCTTTTCCACAACAAGATTATAAGTAACAGTAGCTCTCTCTCTCTCTCTCACTCTCTGGCCTCCCTGTCAACCCCTCTTCAAAGATAATTATTATAATTACGTGAACGCCATCTTCATAAACTCTTTGTTGCTTTATTCCTCAAAGCGGCCATTGCCTCTCTACCCAAGTGGAACCTCTTAACACTCCAGCCCGGTGCTCTCGGCTTTAAATAGCATCTGTAGCAGGACACGGAAATGACAGCAATGTACCAGGTAAAGCCATTTCTGAGGAGAACATTGAAGTACATTGGGTTTCTAGTTGGATGTGTATGTACAATACTAACTCCCCCTCACGGCTTTCAATTCTCAAGAGACACAAGCCTCCTGGGTCCAGGTTTAAAACCTGTAAAGTTGTCATACACATTCAATCGCAAAAGAATGTCTAACTTCCACTTTTAGATGTCAAAGTCATAGTTTGTTGATAGTTTGAGTACTTAGAGATCATCTGTATGGGAGATTATCCCCAAAAAGTGGGACAGAATATTTGGCCCATATTGTACACACAACTACAATACAAAACACAACTGGCAGCCACACTGTAGTTTCTGCTTTGATTGACGTTACATTGACTTTGATAGACATCACTTTTGCCTTGACCTTTTTAAAGTCATTTGATGTGCATGTTCTCCAGTATCCTTTCTCATACAGTTACTGTGGTCAAGTTCCCAGGGGTGAGGATGACTTTCTGAAATACGAGCCACAGAAATATAAACTGAGAGAGAAACACCAAATGAGATAATTGTTTTTCATATAAACTTCTGCCCAGTCTGTAGCCATGCGCAAGTGAGCTCAGAGTTGGTGTCAGCATGACGAAACGCCCCGTTGGCCAGAGTGCTTAAAAGGACTCGCTAAGAATGAACATATCGAGCAAACAGACGGATGGTGTAAACCGGACGTCACAAATGGTTAAAACTACAAGACCAAAAAGACGTGAGTCCACACTTTGAAATGGTTAGAAACGTTGTACTGAGACCAGACGGCGTGGAGCGGTGGCTACACGGCTGAAAATGGTTTAAACTCCACAGACCAGTCAACGTACAGCGCGAGCCGAACGTTACAAAATGGTGAGACACTCTGAAACGCTCAAAGACTAGACCAGAACATTCACAGTCTGCAGCTGTGCATGTAAAAGTGGTCCTAGAACTTTGACTAAAGACACAATGGGGGAAGTAAGACAATCCCCTCTGATACAACTGTTGGTATGTCTGAAGTGTCTATTCAAACGAACACTCCACGACCAGAGAAGCGCTACAACTAAAAGATGTCACATTGTGACCTCTGAGGGACAACCAGAGACTTACCTCGAGCCACTACCCATAGACGGATCGATTGGTTTCAACGTGAGAGATGAGAGAGCGACGTCTACGAGTAAATATATATTGCATTTCTAATCCGAATGAGCGGTGGTTAGGGTGCTGGGAACTGTGAGCTTAGTTTCCAAATGTATGTACGATAAGTTGACTCTCTTTGTCTCTCCCTCTCCATCTTTCCCCACCCCTTTTCCATTGTGTCACAAGCCATCATATCGAATCAGTCCACTAGGGACTTTCATCTCATGCAAGTGTGTATGGTTATTCTGTGTTATTTATTTAATTTATTTAATATATATTTAGATATTTCCTATATATATTCAAAAGGTTCTTGCGGATCCAAGGATTATGCAACATACAGAATGAGACAAGATAATATTTAATAATTGACGTAAGAGATATCTTTAGAGTTTAAGTCGGGAGATAGAAACTCGTTAAACAACTTTTCACGCAGTGCACCAAATTCCTAATGAGTTAATTGTTACATGATTAATTGAATCGTGTGACAATGAAACATAATTCGGTTGATTCGACAGAATAACAGTCATCAGATTACTAATAGTCCCGTCACGACACATCTCCAGTGTCATTATCAACTGTTGAGTGCTGGGCGTAAAGATCACAATAGCTTTCTGTCACCCACAGAGAGCTATGATGTTGGTGGGGACCAGCTACTGTTTGGGCCACAAAATACAAATGTTCTCTGACCTTTTGACATGATTGTGTCACAAAAGACAGACTCTTCCTAAACTACACACTGGGCACACACTGGTTGAATCAATGTTGTTTCCACATAATTTCAATGGAATAGACGTCGAATTGACTTTTGTGCCCGGTGGGTAGAGACTGCCATTCCACCTTATATTTATATTATCAGCATGTTTATTATATTGTATTATTTGTTTATTCCATGTGTAACTGTTGTTGTTTGTGTCGCACTGCTTTGCTTTATCTTGGCCAGGTCGCAGTTGAAAATGAGAACTTGTTCTCAACTAGCCTACCTGGTTAAATAAAGGTGAAATAATAAATAAAAATATTACTCATTAGCATGTCTTATTTTGCTATCATCCCCTATTTATGATTGACTTTCACTCATGTGTGCTGTGTTATTTACAACAATTCGAATTCACTTAACTCCTTACATTCTCACGGGTGAAATTTAATTGAATTGCATGAACTATGTGTATGGTGTGCTGTGATTCTACAGATTGGCATGGACATAATTGACTATGAGATAACTGTTGCCAATCCCCATCACCTATTTCCTCCCCAAACAAATTGCTAAACACGCCCCTAAACGCAACACAAAAGGAAATGGGCATTTACCTTCAGGACGCTGTTCAATTGGGAACCTCTCCACGATGGACATCTGACTCCTCTCCGCTGATTGCCTGTGCTAAAGACTCCGTTACACGTCTCTCATATAGCACTACTAAAGGAAATAGCTTATTTCTAACGTGTGAGTGGGACTCCAATTGTTGATCAGTATACACTCTAACCATTTGTTGTTGTCCCCGTGTCAACTGCCTCAAGGGACCCGCCCTTGCGGCTGTAGTCGCAGAGCGGAGAAGCTGCACCAAGATCTACGGCGAGGGGCTATCAACATTACAACACAGCCTCTACTGAAGTAATTGCTGCTGTTAGTTTTGCCCCAGGGCTCATAGTGATACTTGTAGTACTAACATCTAGCCTCCCTATATGTTTCTAACTGGGTAATTAGGCTAAATCACTCTAACGCACATTTAGACGGTAACAGAGAACATATCAACAAAAGTTTTTTAAGCAATTGTCACTTTTGTAAACTTCTAATAAATTACTTTGGATTTTACATTGCCTCTGTGGTTGTGGTTGCCGTGGGATCTTGGAGCTCTGCTTTTGACAATTGCACACCAAGGGCCTGGCCGTAAGAGCATTTAATGGGTGTGAAAGGGAAAGAGGCAAAAAGGAGTGCGGGAGTGAAGCCCCATTTAACTACAGTACACGGCGGCAAGCCACCGACTTTCATGCTCTGCACACTCGTGTGTAGTCTTTTCACACACACACACACACACTCTTTCCTCCTCACAATGTCCTCGCAAATGTCAGGATTCTACAGTACACCTGGTGACACGTCAATGTCAGGATGACACGTCTCCTTGCAAAGTAGCTCTCCCTTTCTAATATCTGACAATGCTCTGTCCCTACAGCACATAGAACAGGAGGATAAATTATCTAGTACAGAACACACCATGGAGGAGATTATGTAGGGTAAGCATTATCATTGCATTTACTTGATAGCTACCTACACAAATAGCTAGCTAGAACAAAGTGTTAATAAGATAAATTCATTTAAAAAGATTAAAAGCAATACAAATAAGTTATCCAGTAGGCATCTACTGAGGGAGCTAAGAGCTGTGTTGTCACTCACATACAGCTGGTAGATACCACTGGTCCTTAAATGTGGCTTTTCACTTGTGTTTCTATGCAAATTTGCCATGTATTCAAGTTTGAGTGTGTGTGAGAGGGAAGGAGAGATTGTGAGAGTACAGTGTGTTGGTGAGGAAGAGCAAGAGAGCGCGCCAGTGCGTTGGTGTGCAAGAAAGGGTGTGTAATACGGGGAGAGGGGGAGGGAGAGGAGAACTGAACCAGAATCTCTCATGTGCTTGACTTGTAAAATTATGACAATTTTGAGAAGGTCAGACCACAGTAATTCAGCTCACCATGTTCCAAAACGGTGCTCCCAGCATGTCTTCACTTTACAGCAATAACAACTCCACGATCTTCTGTACAAAAACAGAATAAGTTCAAACTGGGGGATCTTCCAAGAAATTTGATACCTACTAATTATGAAAATGGTTACTACAGGTTCTTGTCTTGACCCTCGTTTGGAGTCTGCCTCGTTCTCTTTGCACACCGGTTTCATGTCTTACTGAGAGAAAATATACATTTTCCTCATCAGAAGCAACAGTAGGTAAAATGAAAGGAACTGACCCATTGTTTCCCGGTGCAGAGAGAGGTCAATGTGTTATTATCCAAAGTGAGCCGGCCTTACTTTGAAGAGGATAAACACAGGTGTATGGGTAAAATCTCTGAGGAAGCCAAGCCGGGGAAAAAAGCCATCATATTACAACCTACAGTATATGTGTTGTGATAATTGCGTTGTTTGCTCTTTAACCTCTGTTAGTTCATGCCCTGCCACCGTGATATACTGTAAGAAGTAAGACAGTAAGAAGACAATGGCAGAATAAATTAAACCACAGCTTTGTTTCATCATAAAACTGGAGAGCAACATCTGTCCGGTGGAGTCTACAAAGCATATTGCATGTAACAACCTACAGCTTGGTCAATCAAGTGAATGTTTTCAACATTTTCAGCGACTAAACTATTGATTTAGATCACCGGAGAGTTACTGCAAGTTGCAAAGAAAACAGGAGCTGCCTCCACTATTTCAGGACTATTTCAACATTATCAAATCACCTATGCCAAGTCTAGTACAGTGACAAAAGATTCCAAAAACGTTTAATTCCAATCAAAATAAGTTAAATATCATGTGGCTGTCCATGGTACTGATTTCAGTGTGCATAAGTAGAACAAATATGTTGACTCACCCTACATGTAGAGAAATGCCGATGCTGTCCTCCTCTCTTATGTTGCCGAAACGGTCTCACTCTGTCATACTTTGAGTATTTGTTGTCCTAGCATACTTGGCTAAAATGCTTGCTTGTTAGCCTAACTTCCTTTCATGGGCAACAATTAGCCAGCTGGTTAACATTAACTAAGCAAGTCAGTTAAAAACAAATTCTTATTTAAAATGACAGCCTACGCCGGCCAAACCCTAACCTGGGCGACGCTGGGCTAATTGTGCGCCACCCTATGGGACCATTCAGGATCTTAAAGACGAGACTTGCATCTACATACTGCTTAAAGCTAACCAGACTGAATAAATTACATTTGTGAATGATGTGACAACAGTGGTAACAGTTTGGTTTGTTATCAAAAATCTTAAGTGTTTGTATGTAGAGTGATTCAATTGGTTTCAGAATAGTATCTCCTGCTTGTGACCAGCAAGTGAGGCGAAATCTCAGATGTGAGAAGATCATAGCCTGCATATATAGTTTGGCGGCCTCCAGAGGAAGGTCTTATAAACCTAAAGTTGGATAATCCAAAGTTGACCGCGTTAACCACCTTGCAAAATAAATTCCCCACCTTTTCTGGCCATGATGAGTTTATATTCCCAAAGTAGCCATGGCAACAAATGACCATGCGCATCTCTGATTTAATTGGGCCTATTACATTATAATTTAAGTTTCTACTCTATGCATCTGAAAAGGAGTGCAGTTCATAGCCTAACATACAGTAGAATTAACAAGAGAACAGACAGGTGATATTTTGCATTGATGTGTGTTGACCATGACTGTAAGTAGGCCTACTGTAGTAAAAAAATATATAAAAAAATAAGAGTAGACAATGTTTCAGAATTCGCACGCAAAGCAGAGCATGTTTAGATTCGGGGAAAAAGTACAATGCAAAACATTATTGAATTCAAACAATCTGTGCAGTTCCACAACAACTGTAATGGTCAGATACAGCAAATGTCACTGCAAAAGGAAACTTTCTGCCAACACCCCCAAAGAAGTTAGTCATGGCTATTTCCTTTAGATATTGTCTTGGCCTAATTCCAAATTCTACAGCAAAAAAGGGTGTTATTTTCACCATAAGGTGAATGATGGGCGTTTTTCAGGTGGAGTTATAATGCTTGTTCCCGCGTGCACATTTTTATGACCGGACTGATTTACATGTGTATGTATGCTGTGCAGCAAGCTTATAAAGCTCAATATTTTTGTAGATATTTGGTGTGAAATTTACGCAACGGTTATAAATGAGGCCCCAGATGGTTTGAAGTGGCCCACAATTTCCACTTCCATCATATGCAGTCTCATTTCATAATTTTTATGTATTGTAAGTGTTATGTAGGTTAATGTAAAAGTTGCAATAACTATATGTAGCCAGCTGGTAAAAGCACATAGCTGTGTTCATTTATATCCACTAGATGGCACTGTCCCTTTAAGAGATCCATAAATAATGTGTGCAAGCAGTTATGGGATTGGGCAGTGAGGCCTCCCTGGGGTTGCTGTGGCACTTCAGTGACCAGACTGCCGGGATCCTGAGAGCGTTGTGAACCAATGTAGATCATCGCAGAGGACCATCTGCCATCATCTCCATCCAACCAGCAACTTTCAGAGACTGTTTCTACTCTACAGTATATCCTTGAATTGACTGAGAACAAACATTCCACAATGTCAGAGCCAGCATGTGATGAGGATAACCCTGTAGTTGACTTACAGTCACAGATTGCAAAACTAAATAGGAAACATGACGAAGCAATGGCAACTATTGCGCTTTGGTAATGGGTCCACAAGGTCATATGTGTACTGTATGTACCTAGAGAGCGACAGATCCAGCATTTTAGTGGTGATGTCTCTAAAGATGGTTGGTCAGTTGATGAGTTCATTGAGGAGGTTGAAAGTGTAATTCGAGCACTGTTGAAAATGTTGATTTCATACGGTCTCTGTTGAGGGGGCAGCCTTAGAGGAAGTGCGGTTACGCAAGGGTGGAGAGTCAAAGCAGCCCAGTGACCCGTTCTCGTATATAAAGGGGGCTTATACAGAAGTGCAGTGAGCTGTTACACACCATCAGGGAGAGGATTTTCGTGATTACTCACCTGCACTCTCGCAGATACTTCGATCAGTACGGAAACAAGAACAAGACGTAATTCCCGAGGATAACGTTTTAAAACGGTCACAAACCAGTTCATTGAGGGCGTCATAGATCCTGCTTTCAAGAGAGAGCTGCGGAAGTTAGTCAGGAAGAGGCCTCAGTCTACTCTGTTTAATGTGAGGAAGCCATCAACTGATCATTGGAGGACCAGCCCTGTAACATTAAGGTTGTCAAGAGACACCGTAAAGCACAGTAAAGCCATTGGAGAGCTTACAAACGCAATCTGGGGTCTTGCTCTGAACAAGGAGAAGACTGTCAATGACACAGGTTGGAAACCTAGAGCCAAACCAAAGTTTACTGATAACGGTCAGCCCATTTGCTTCAAGTGTAAAGGGGTGGGACACATTGTTAAGCAGTGCACAAAGAAGAGTATGTCAGTAAATGAGTCCACTACCACACAAGCTACTGGTGTGCAGGAAAACTAGCATCCGTGGTTGCAAAGAACTGGGCAATGAGAAAAATCTGTAGGCTTACCCGACAGTACTTGTTGTCGTGACCGGTTTCTTGAGCACGCAGTGGGCAAATGTACAGTTGTAGTTCTCAAGATTTGGGGGGGGGTTGCTGGTTACCGGGATCCAAGTCAGCACTATCCATGAGTCATTCTTCAGAGAACTCTTATTAGGGGAAGTTGAAGACATGCTTTCTACAGCAGGATGGCTTCAGATAACTGCAGCTAATGGGTTGGACATCCCTTTCCTAGGTTACCTTGAGTTAGATGTAGAGACCATGGGGACAACTTTACCCGGGTGTGGCTTCCTGGTAGTCAAAGAACATCAGCAGATGCAGACAACTAGTCCATGCCGAGTTTGAAACAACTCTGAGAGTTAAATTCTGATTGTGGAGAAAAGCCTTTCAGTGAGTACAGCAATGTGATGTTATTGAAAAGTCTTCAACTCCCCGTGTGGCTGGTAGGGAATCTATACATGTACCTGTGTCGTCTGTAGCCACAGTCTACGCAAGGGGACTTAAAACTCTCTCAAATGAAATACAGTTTTATTGTTCACATACACATTTAGCAGATGTTATAGTGGTTGTAGCGAAATGGTTGGGAGATGGCACTAGGATGCTGATGGAGCGAGCTAACGCACCATTGTCAGGTGGTCTCATGGTCGTTCCCACACTTGTGGAGTCAAAAAGTTACTTGTTTCCAGTTCAAGTTGTAGATTTCTCTCAGGAGGATGTGTGGTTGAACCCTAGGAGCCGACATGGCATTCAGACTCCGCCGACACAGAAATGACTTTTGACAGAAAAGAAGGTCAAACATCTGACAGTGACTTTCAGTTGATATTGGACAGCCTACACATCGGTGGGACACAGGAAGAACAAGCCGTGCTATCTGACCAGTTACTCAGACGTGTTTGCTTTCCAGGATAAGGACCTGATAAAGTCAAACGTGAGATTAATTTGGTCGATGACACACCAGTAACACAGCCCTGCTGCCACATTCCTCCTACACAGTACAAAGAGGTTAGGGAGCACATCATCAAGCTTCTGAAGAAGTGTGTCATCCAGGCAAGCTCGAGCTCATACGCTTCCCCTGTGGTCCTAGTCCCTAAGAGTGATGGGACTCTTCGTCTAAGTGTTGACTATAGGCGACTGAACACAAAAACTAGACATGATGCTTTTCCTTTGCCACGCATCGACAAAAGTTTAGACAACCTACGTAATACACTCTTCATGGTGCAAAGTTATTTTCAACTAATGATCTTGCCAATGGTTACCATCAGGTTACAGTTCAAAAAAGTGACAGAAACAAGAGAGCATTCAGAACTCCTTTTGGATTATGGGAGTATTTTAGGATGTTGTTTGGGGTTTGTAAATGGGCCTGCTACGTTTCATCGACTCATTCAAGTTACTATGAGTGACCTAGTCTTTCAGATACTGTTAGCATACTTGGATGTTATACTCATGTTCTCGCAGATGCTTCAGGACCACTTGGAGAGACTTGAGACAGTATTGAAGAGACAGGGTTGAAAGTGAAGCTTGAGGAGTACCATTTCCTTTAGCAAGAAGTACGTTTTTTTGGCATCAGATTTCAGCAGAGGGTATTGGGATAGACCCAAAGAAGATCACCTCCGTAAAACAGTGGCAAGTCCCCAGTATACTCAAAGATCTGAGGTCATTTCTTGGCTTCTGTAACTACTACAGGAGGCTCATTGATGGTTTTTCCATGACCTAGTCAATACGTGTCTCAGAGAAGATATCTCTGCAAAAGCGAAAAGGTTGTATGAAGGTTCATGGACATCTGAGTGGTAGGTTGCTTTTGAGCTGTTGAAAGAGAAACTGACCACTTCTTCTGTGTTAGGTTACACTGATTTTACTTGTACTTTTATTGCAAGTGGCAATAAAAAGGATTAGGTGCTGTTCTCTACTAGCAGCAACGAGATAGGAAGATAGTAAAAGCATATGCCAGCAGGTGGCTCCGTAATGCTGAAAAGATTGACAGGAACTACAGCAAAATGAAACTTGAGCTCCTCGCCCTGAAGTGGGCTGTTTCAGAAACATTTCGAGGTTCTCTTTTGGGCACTAACTTCACTGTCATAACAGACAACCCCTTGTCACTTTTCCACAGCCTTCGAGCAAAGATGGATGGCTCAGTTAGCAAAGATGCCACAGCCCAAAATACATGCACCAATTAAACCCTTCCTAGCTTCACAACCCATTCAAGTTGTTGCAGTGGATTTCACCATTCTTGAACCTGCGTCTGATGGTCGTGAGAAAGTGTTAGTGGTACCGGATGTTTTCACTAAGTTCACTCAAGCGTTTCCTACTTGTGACCAGAAAGCAGATACTACAGCCAAGGTCCTTCTCAAGGAGTGGTTCGTGAAGTATGGGATGCCTAAGAGATTGCACTCTGACAGAGAGAAATGTAGAGAATTAAGTCATCGCTGAGTTGTGCAAGCTTTATGGAGTCAACAAAACCTGCACGTCCCCCATCACCCTTAATAGAACATTCCATGATCTCCTGCGCACACTGCCTCCAGAAAAGAAGCACTGTTGGCCTTAGCAATTACCAGAGTTGGTGTATGCCTACACTGTGATGCCCCATTCCACTGCTGGGTTCTCGGCGTACTACCTCTTTTACCTTCCCGTTGATACTTTGTTAGGTTCTCCACAATAAACATGACTGGTTGGTTGTTCACAAGGAGCATTTGAATGAGGCACATGCAAGAGAGTACACAGCACAAAAAGCAGCAGAGAGAGTTGAACCTCAAAGACAAAGTGTACTGTACACTCATTGTGATGTGGGGCCAGCTGGTTTACTTACGCCACAGACCTCAGGGTAGAAACAAGATTCAGGACGCTTGGGGTCCCACCGTGTAGAGTTCATAGGGTTCATCTAAGGCTGTGTGTGAGAGTTCATCCTGTCCCTGCTCCTAGGCTAGTGAGGAACAGTGTGCCAGTAAACCCCATCGGCCCTCCTGTGAAGTCTTTGCCAGAGCCTTCTGCTCCTGAGTTTGTCGTTTTAGAGGAAGTCTCTTATTGAAAGGAAAACACACAGCCTGTGGGTAACGATGATAGGGAGCAATTTTTCCGGTAGAAAGGAACATGAAGATGTTACTGAGGAACAAGATGTTTCTGAGCCAGTTCATGCAGATGATTCTGGGAATGAACCAGAGGTTGAAGTGCCCGTTCCTGCTCCACGCAGATTACCAGAGCAAACGCAAGGGGTAAATCAGCTTGTAATAATGCAGTTCCATTCAGTCCCAAAGTGTTGTACCAAGTTATAACCTGTCTGGGAACTGTGTTCTACAGAGAAACTCTAAGTGAAGTTAGAAACTTGTGCTAAGTCACAGAGGACGGTGACTTTGTAGCAGGGGAGAATGCAGCCAGGTGGTAAAAGCATGTAGCTGTTGTCACGACGTGGACCTTTTTGGATGTGTATCGTGGCTCCCCCCCTCTCTCACCCACATCAGGTTTTACAACGATCATAAATACCTGGTAGAAACTGCCATGCAGTATCTACAGAGAACAAAGAGCTTCTCTTGCCATTACTCCTAATCCCCAAAATGGGAGAATTAAACAATATTAATATTTTTGAGAATGTGGGAATGGTCAGTGGGTATTTAAAGAACAATCCTGTCAAAGTTGTTTCATTTGGTGACCTCATGAAAGACAGGAGACCCACATTACTGTATCTCTGTTTGTGTACACTTTTCAATTATTAGATTTACATCTAGATGTTGGATAAAATAAGTAAATATGAAACTATTTGTGAAAGGATATAATGTGATGTTGGCCTTCTAAATGAGATACTTGTTAAGATGTAAAGTTTTATCTAGTCAGTGGCCACGCCCACGTGAGCATAGACTTGGTCGGCATCATGGAACGCCCCCTTCTTCCACAGAATATAAAACCCACTTCCTACAAAATTTACACCAGACTAGAAAACATACAGCTGACGATACAGGTGAAATGGTTAAGAACTACAGCTCTATAGGCCACGGAGACCATACAGCGTGTAGCATTGGCTACACGGCTGGAAATGGTTAAACAATAACATATGGGCGTAAATATATACATTGCAATTATTTTCGAATGAGCGGTCGTTCATGTGCAAAGGATTAGCATTTCAATTAACATAATTATCAACTGTGTGCAGTGAAACCATTTTGTCTTTCCCTCTTTTTGTCTGTCCCCAACCCTTTCCATTGTCTACCAAGCCATCAAACCGGTTTAGTAACCAATAACTATATTGTTTGTTAATGTATTTCTATGATTGTAGTTAGTTAGTAAATAATTAAGCAAAGTTGTATATCGCTGATTCATTATGGAAACTAGGGTTCGTGCAGATATCCAAGGGTTTGCGACATTCAGTAATGAGAACTGATGAGGTAATAATGATACATTAATAGAAGACTAATCGATAAGATATGAAAATATCTGAAGAGTCGATTCGGGAAATAGAGACGAAACATATTCCCGTGGTGCCCCGACTTCATAGTTAAAGTTTACATTATTAGTTTAATCACGTAATAATAACACAGAGAATTGATTTGATAAAATAACAGTCTTCACATTTAATGATAGTCAGACACGACACTGTATTCATTTATATACACTAGAAGGCACGGTTCCTTTAAGAGATCCATAAATAATGTGTGCAAGCGGTTATGGGATTGCGCATATGCAGTGTGTAAGAGTGTGAGCAAGCAATTACACTGGAGAGCTGTTGAAATCCATTATGGGTCCAATGTTACTTTAGATGGATTGACATGAAGATGTTAGCTTCTTGCTAGCTGAATACCAGTGCTGTCCGAACTATGTGGAGTTGATGCTAACATTATTTGAAGCTGCTGTATGGGTGAGATGAGGATCTACTTTTCCATGTGGAGTTAGGTTATCACGTGGACAGTGTGTTTAAAGCAGAGCCACATGCATTTCACTTTTTACTTATTGTACTCATTGTTTTTATGCACTTTACTAAAAGATTTATTTAACTTGATTGTTATTTAGACTGAACTTTACTTCATGGTGACTTCACCTTGCAGTGATTTCCCTCCTACATTATCCTATTTTATATTTAAGCTTCGACAGAATAAACAACCCCAAACTAGTTTGTGTCCCGTGCTTGGTTAACTTCGCCCGGCTACATTAAGCTTTGGTAAAATATACAGGATCTTTGCTGGTGTGAGGGAGATAGACAGGGTAGACAGGATCCACTGTAGACAAATGGCTCACTTAGTCCAAACTGCTCCTTTACAAAAAAACTTGTAAACACTCTTATGACTATGTAGCTGAGTGCTGTGAAGTGAAAAAGCTCTCACAAAAACGCACGTAGACTCGCTCTCCAAATGCATGCACCAATTTCAACAATTCTCCACTAGCCTCTCTCTTTAGACAATAGTCATGTGTGGATAGATATCATAAAGTGGGAGCTGTATTGATCCAGATGGAATTTCTGACACCATAGGCCTGCAGATCCCAGTAGGGCTGGTCAAAGCTATGATATGTCTGGGTGTCTGAGCCCGTGTATTTAACAGAAAGGAATACCCCACATTAATAATGGATGGAGAACGATGTGAGACAAGAATACTTAATTGAGGACTGGATGGCGAGATGGCTGAGCTGGAGAAGGAGGGAGGAAGGAGAGTGCTCAAGTATCCTCTTTCGGTTAGTTTCGCCCTGCAGACAGAGAGCGGGAGAGAGAGACAGAATATGGCAGGCAAACAGAAAGAGAGAGAGAGGAGAGAGTGAGAGACACAGACAGACAGGTCCATTAGGATTTGTATTGCCCTCCACTGGCGTGTCCTCTGGGTGCAGAAACGGAGTGTGTTTGGCCACCAAAGTGCTATTGATCAGATCACAGTGTTACCTCTCCCGCTTGTGTGTATAAGTCATGGCTTCCTTGAGGGACCTATGGTATGTATGTGTGTCTGAAAAGCTGAGAGGTGCTGTGACCACCCACACACACACACCAGCAAAGTCAGTTTGACAAGCCAATGACCTGCTGTGTCAAGCCATTGAGTCTCTCTATAATACAGAGTGCTTACTCAGCATGTTAGTTCACTCCTGTTCAAATCAATGTGTAAATACTACCAGTGTCATCCAGGACATTCAGGGAGAGTTTTCACTCAGTAGTGGAAAACATACTAAATCGTCATACTTGAGTAAAAGTAAAGATATCTTAATAGAAAATGACTCCAGTAAAAGTGAAAGTCACCCAGTAAAATGCTACTTGAGTAAAAGTCAAAGTATTTGGTTTGAAATATACTAAGGTTTCAAAAGCAAACGAAATTGCTCAAATATACTTTAGTATCAAATTTATAAAACAATTTGAATTCCTTATATTAGGCAAACCAGACGGCACAATTATTACTTTGTTTTTATGACGGATGGCCAGGGGCACACACCAACACCCAGACAAAATTTACAAACGAAGCATTTGTGTTTAGCGAGTCTGCCAGGCAGTAGGGATGACCAGGTTGGTTTTATTGCTAAGTGCGTAAATTGGACCATTTTCCTGTCAAAATGTAAAGAGCACTTTTGGGTGTCAGGTAAAATGTATGGAGTAAAGTACATTATTCTCTTTAGGAATGTAGTGAAGTAAAAGTTGGCAAAAATATAATTAGTAAATTAAAGTACAGATACACCAAAAAACTACTTAAGTAGTACTTTAAATATTTTCTACTTCACACCACTGCTTTCACTGTCCATCAGATTCAGGACTCTTCAGACATTCACATTTTTTCAAGGGGAAATACAAACAAAACACACTGTACATTACACACATACTGTATGTACAAAATGGCTGTTGAAGAAAACATGTTTTTATATCTGAGCCTAGCAGAGAAGAGAGTTGTGAAAATGGGTGTTTATTACTAATACCTCTCTGCAAGTCAGAGTCAGTGTTACGCACGCCTCTATGAAGAGGGAACGCAACACCCTGTTACAACTAAACTCTCCGTGAAGCAAAAAAGGTATGGACTGTAGGTGCAAGTAAGAATGACAACAGGCAGAATGTGGTACCGTTTACAAGGACTTTATTCCTTTACACGGTAATATGGGGAAAAGGGGCTGGACGGAACCAAAGCAAAGAAAGTAAATCTCAAAGCCCCCCCCCTCTCCTATCTTACCTGCCTACCCACTACTTACCTAATTTAGCACCACCTGGTGCCCTAACCAAAATACAAGGGGTGGTCCGCCCAGGTCTTACCTAGTGTGTCTAGACAGCGAATATGCTACGGGTATATGTATGCCCGCGGGCCTCTTGCCTAAGCACTCCCTAGGTGCCTTCCCCTTCCCCCCTGAGAACAAATGAAACAGAATATTAAACAATTTTAAACAAACTAAGAAACAAAAGGATGTCAAATAAGCTCTATCTGAGCAACAAACTCACAGAACATACCACTTTCCAACAAAATCAACCTCTATCACAATCAATCTCAGCAATCCCTACCTCCAGCAAAATCTCTACCTCCAAAAAGAAGAGATCTCCCCCCTGAACAGAACACTGGCTTTTATATAGTGTCAGAAGGAATGGGTAATTGGAGACAGCTGCGTCTTGACGAGGGGGCGGGGTCAGCTCTCCAATTAGCCCTGGAGTCGACCAATCAGCTGCTTGAGGGATTTCAGGAAGCCATTTCCTGAAATAAACACATGTAAATACACAAACTACAACACATAATCTGGGGACCGTAACAGTCAGCCTTAAATCGATTCTGCTGTGAGTTTTGAATGTACAGTATGGCATGTTTAGACTGTTCATCGGTCTGTCAGATCTGGAGTGAAGGGAAAGAAGGAAAGAGAGCTGGAAGGATCAATGAGGGATCATTTTCTCGTCTTCTCCATCAGTCACTCCCTCTGTAAGCTTTGTCTAGGCCTATTGATTGGGTATCGTGTGTCATGATCACTGCTATCCTTAATTTCCTACCAAGATAAACTGAAGGAGAGAGAGGGCGAGAGAGTTTGTATGTACAGTATGTACAGTATGCGTGTGTATGTGTGACATGTGTATTATATTTAGCTGTCAAATTGTTCAATAATGTGCCTAGCAGAGACAAAGACAGAATGCAACACATTACAAAGAATTTATCCTATTTTCCCACATATTTTATTTATTTTTCTACTCAAAGTCAAACGCAGCACGACGGCGTGGGGAAATGTGTCCATGTCACCAGCTAATTGCATCGTTGTCCATCCTATTAAGCAATGTGAAAGGTGAATGCAATTTGCCAGTCAGTGGATCTCACAACGTTTTATGTAAGCCACTTGGGCTGTTGTTGATGCCAGTCCCACTCAAGCCAGCAGAAATAGACTTACATAACCAAACGTGCCAGCACCAAGTTGTCACGCGCTAATAACTAGGCCTGTCCCACTCGCTCCACAGGTTTACAGAGAGGACCCGGTTCTGTTATGACCTTGTTAAAAAAATATTCTAATCCTTCCTTCCTTTATCTGCAAAGCGAACAGGTGAAAGCAAATCCCCTGTAAAAGCATCAATCATACCACGTTAACCTATCCTGTATGTAGGCGAGGAGAGGAGGCCTCTGTAGACTATTGAGGCACACCCCAGCAGTTTCCCCAGCAAGTCTCTCAGTAGCTTCCAGCACCAATGAAGGAGAGGAGACAAGTAGGGGAGGCACGCATAGACTATTGGAGACACACCTCAGCTGTTTCCCCTCACTAGGGTCTCTGTGGTTTCTAGCACCGATGAAGGAGATGAGACGACGCGTAGAGGTCTCTGTAGACTAATGAGACAGAGCCCAGCAGTTCCCCAGCTAGCCTTTCTGTGGCTTCCAGCTCCGGTATAGGTGACAAAGAGAGGATGTATCTGTAGACTATTGAGAGACACCCCAGCTGTACTGTTTCCATTAACTAGTGTTATGGCAGGTGGCAGCATCTCCCGGGTCAAGGGCTGTGCTCTGCCAGGAAGCCTGGATAAGTCGACAGGTGTGAGCAATCAGGATGATAGGCATTCTGTGACCAGAGGCCTCTCGGCCTTCCAGTGTTTGTGGTTTTGTGTTAGCTAACCTCTTTAGTTTAGGCATAGTTTTATTTTTGTATATATTTATTTTGGGTTCCACTTTAACAAATACTAATCTGCTTGGACTGCCCGACCATGCGAGTCATGACTGAGCTGGCCTTTAACCTTACCTGAAGGTAAGGGTGCTGTCAACATCTGGTCGCACAAGCTTACTTCTCTACTTCTCAACACGTCAAACCAGGTCACAGACCATGTAGCTAGGCCTAAGACTACTAGACATAACAAGTGCAGCAAAATCACTAGGCTAGTTAATGGTTTCGTAACACTAGCCTCTCTGTGGATTCCAGCACCAATGAAGAAGACAAGGAGGGGATATACAGTGCAGTCGGAAAGCATTCAGACCCTTGAGTTTTTCCAGATTGTTTCGTTACAGCCTTATTCTAAAATTGATTAAACATTTCCCTAATCAATCCACACACGAATACCCCATAATGACTAAGCGAAAACAGGTTTTTAGATTATTTTGCAAATCTATTACAAATAAAAAACAGATACCTATTTACATAAGTATTCAGACCTTTTGCTATGAGACTCGAAATTGAGCTCAGATGCATCCTGCTTCCATTGATCTTCCTTGAGATGTTTCTACAACTTGATTGGAGTCCACCTTTTTTAAATTCAATTGATTGGACAAGATTTGGATAAATACCAACCTGTCTACATAAGGTCCCACAGTGCATGTCAGAGCAAAAACCAAGCCATGAGGTCGTAGGAATTGTCCGTAGAGCTCCGAAACAGGATTGTGTTGAGGCACAGATCTGGGGAAGGCTACCAAAACATTTCTGCAGCATTGAAGATCCCCAAGAACACAGTAGCCTATACCATTCTTAAATCGAAGTTTGGAACCACCAAGACTCTTCCTAGAGCTGGCCGCCCGGCCAAACTGAGCAATCGGTTTGCAGCACTCCACCAATCAGGCCTTTATGGTAGAGTGGCCAGACGGAAGCCACTCCTCAGTAAAAGGCACATCACAGCCTGCTTGGAGTTTGCCTAAAGGACTCAAGATTGGTGGGGTTATAGATGATCTGGTCTGATGAAACCAAGATTGAACTCTTTGGCCTGAATGCCAAGCGTCACATCTGCAGGAAGCATTGTGGTTGCACATCACGCTGTGGGGATGTTTTTCAGCGGAAGCGAGACTAGTCAGGATCGAGGAAAAGATTAACGGAGCGAAGTACAGAGAGATCCTTGACGAAAACCTATTCCAGAGCGCTCAGGACCTCAGACTGGGGTGAAGGTTCACCTTCCAACAGGACAACGACCCTAAGAACACAGCCAAGACAATGCAGCAGTGATTTCGGGACAAGTCTCTCAATGTCCTTAAGTGGCCCAGTCAGAGCCCGGACTTGAACCCAATCGAACCTCTGGAGAGACCTGAAAATAAGTGTGCAGCGCGGCTCTCAATCCAACCTGACAGAGCTTGAGAGGATCCGCAGAGAATTATGGGAGAAACTCCCCAAATATAGGTACATGTCCAAGAAGATCCAAGGCTGTAATCACTGCCAAAGGTGCTTCATCAAAGTACTGAGTAAATGTGATGTTTAAAAAAAAAAAAAAAAGTATAATTTTTTTTATACATGATCTAAAACTTGTTTTTGCTTTTTAATCATTTTTAGAATAAGGCTATTATGTAACAACATTTTAAAAAGTCAAGGGGTCTGAATACTTTCCGAATGCACTGTAGACTGAGACACACCCCAGCTGTTTTCCTGTAGATTCCAGTTTAGATTAAGTAGAGGAGAGAGTGAGAGGATGTATCTGTAGACTATTGAGAAACACCCCTGTTTCCCCTAGCTAGCTCCCCTGTAGCCTCCGGATCCAATGAAGGAGACAAGGAAATGATGTATCTTTAGACTATTGAGACACACCCCAGCTGTTTTCCTGTAGATTCCAGTGTAGATTAAGGAGAGGATGTATCTGTAGCCTATTGAGACACACCCCAGCTGTTTCCCCTAGCTAGCCTATCTGTGGCTTCCAGCACCGGTAAGGAGAGACTGTATCTGTAATCTATTGAGACACAACCCTGTTTCCTCTAGCTAGCTTCTCTGTGGCTTCCAGCTCGGGGGATGCTAATTACATTAAATACAGATAACGAGCCACTTTGATGATCGATTAGAGAGGAAGTAGGAGATATGGAGCAGCGGCGTGTAAAGTGAATCCTGACACCACCCACGAGAAAGAGCGAAAGCACTACTGCTGTTGCTCTGGATGTGAACTTGAGAAGAGAACATAAATATATCATTTTGATTCTATTTGATGGTGTGCACTACACAGTGGGAGTACAATAATGAGATTCTATGTGCTCTGTGGACATTCTGTGGTTATGTGAATACCTCATACCACTAACTAATAGATACGTTTATTTATTTATTTCATTATTCCATCTGGAGGGAAAGATTGCAGAATCATGCAGATGCACAACATCTATCTGGATAATATGAAGCTGGGAATGATATTGTAGTGGAGAAGTTGGAGAGGAACACATTGAAGCTAATAATAGTGAGCAGATCACCAATTCAAAAGGGTTACATTCTCGTGTTAGTGCTGGACATTATGTCCATAGGGTCCTTTAGAAAAGTCTCTGGAGCCCTGGGGGAGAACAATATAGGTACCAGATACCTGTGTTTAATGTTTTAGAGACACACACACACCTCATCGCATTATGTTTCTAAGGCTACAGGAAAAACTATTTATTTTGTGATCCAGATTAAATCGTTTGACAGATATGGTTTAGCACTCTCATCCTCAATCCATCTCACTGTACAATGATGGGAATAGAAGAGTAGCCACCAGATGTCCACACTACAGAGGAAAACATTTGCTTTATCAACAGAATTGATGAGCAAGTACATGAGCTACTTATTTCTTAATTTAGGATCAGTTTTGAAGTTAGGAGTGAGGTTGGGGTCAGGATTAGGGATTTAGGAAAAGAAAAATGTTTTTCCTGGAGATGAAGCCTCATACTTCAGTCTTTTATATCACAGTCAGATATTGACACCCCAGAAGTGCTTGTAGGAAGTAAATGCTGTTCTGCTGCTGGCTCAAAGCAGCCATGTTGTTAATACTAATGTCATTTCATGCTATCAAATGAACTCGCTTCCAACTGATGCAGAAACACAGTACAAAAGCACCCTGATTTGTATTGCATTTCTGCCAGCTAGTAGTTGCTTTGATTTCTGTTTGGTGGTTTTGGTTTGTAATATCTCTGTCAAATGGCTTAACTGTATCACAGAGCCACCTAGTACATACAGTATACAGCAGAGCGATGTACGGTTTGTCAGCGTACTTATCTAATACATTTGTGTAGTCATTTCTGGGCAGGATAAATGGAATGATTAATTTGAGTCATTGTTTGGTCAGACCTCTGTGGTGACGCTACTGGGAAACACGTACACACACACACACACACACACACACACACACACACACACACACACACACACACACACACACACACTTCCTCATACACACCCACTCTATCTGACCCAATGAAAAACAGACTGTCAGCTGTGAAATTGCTTAAACCAACCTCCACTTCCACGCATGCTTAGACAGGAAAGTCACTGAGGCACATTGACAGGCAGGCAGCAGTCCCCCCATCCCCCTCACACAGAGAGGTAGGGAAGGAAGGAAAACCCACTCTCTTCCTGATTGTGTTTCTCGCTCTAATCTGTGATAAGTCAATTCTGTTTGAAATTATATTTCTTGACAAGCTGCTTATAATACCACAGAATGAGATTAGATGAGGGATTGAGGCCTCGGGCCTCCAATCAGCTTGATTGCACTTTTATAATGCTTTGATATTCAGTGTAATATTATTAATTAGATCATGATTAGGGACAAGATACCCACTGGGCACAAACTGGTTGAATCAACGTTGTTTCAACGTAATCTGTCAACGTATTGTGATGTGAAATCTAGGTGGCAAATTCTTTTGGATTTGCCAAAAGTCATCAAAGTGACAGTAAACTTTTTTTGAGGGTGAAATTTCAACCATAGAATTATGTCATCAGGGTAACCACTTTTCATCATAGACAAACCTTGTGTATGTTGAATTTGGTCCTTTGAAACAACGTCAGATCTTCAAAGTTATGTCCACTCAGAAAAAAACGAATCGGTTGGAAAGCACCTCCTACTGGAGAGTTGATCTAAATCAAATCAAATTGATTTATTATAGCCCTTCGTACATCAGCTGATATCTCAAAGTGCTGTACAGAAACCCAGCCTAGAACCCCAAACAGCAAGCAATGCAGGTGGCTAGGAAAAACTCCCTAGAAAGGCCAAAACCTAGGAAGAAACCTGGAGAGGAACCAGGCTATGAGGGGTGGCCAGTCCTCTTCTGGCTGTGCCGGGTGGAGATTATAACAGAACATGGTCAAGATGTTCAAATGTTCATAAATCACCAGCATGGTCAAATAATAATAATCACAGTAGTTGTCAAGGGTGCAGCAAGTCAGCACGTCAGGAGTAAATGTCAGTTGGCTTTTCATAGCCGATCATTAAGAGTATCTCTACCACTCCTGCTGTCTCTAGAGAGTTGAAAACAGCATGTCTGGGACATGTAGCATGTCCGGTGAACAGGTCAGGATTCCATAGCCGCAGGCAGAACAGTTGAAACTGGAGCAGCAGCACGACCAGGTGGACATGGGACAGCAAGGAGTCCTCATGCCAGGTTGTCCTGAGGCATGGTCCTAGGGCTCGGGTCCTCCAAGAGAAAGAGAGAATTAGAGAGGGCATACTTAAATTCACACAGGACACCGGATAAGACAGGAGAAGTACTCCAGATATAACAAACTGACCCTAGCCCCCCGACACATAAACTCCTGCAGCATAAACACTGGATGCTGAGACAGGAGGGGTCAGGAGACACTGTGGCCCCATCCGATGATGCCCCTGGACAGGGCCAGACAGGAAGGATATAACCCCACCCACTTTGCCAAAGGACAGCCCCCACACCACTAGAGGGTTATCTTCAACCACCAACTTACCATCCTGATACAAGGCCGAGTATAGCCCACAAAGATCTCCGCCACGGCACAACCAAAGGGGGGGCGCCAACCCAGACAGGAAGATCAAATCAGTGACTCAACCCACTCAAGTGACGCACCCCTCCTAGGGACGGCATGAAAGAGCACCAGTAAGCCAGTGACTCAGCCCCTGTAATAGGGTTATCTACCTACAGCTATCCATTTTGTTTCCCATCCAGGGTTTTAACCAAGCCCAGCTTAACTTTGATATTTGTCACTGACTACTACCAATGTGCTATTGTGAGAATAACTATTGAGAGATCTCTTAAGAACTAAACAGATTCACTGTTGCTATTGAAGTCATTCCAAAAGGGTAGTTTTAACAGAGCAAATTAAATGTAACCATACTATAAGTAATACATATCATCAATGGTTCTGTATAGCAATTGCAAAGATATCAACAGCTATTTGTTCAATTAATCCCAGGATTGAACAAAAAATACAGTATAGGTCTAGGGTTTCAAGCTTTTGTTGTCAAATTGAATCTTCAAGTTAATAATGAATGATGTTTCAACAAAACATCCAAGTTAAGGGATAGGATCAAATAAAACTATTAAAATGCATTTAAAGTTTGACTTATTTCTATTCTGTAACTAAGGTTTTTGGTTCAGATGGAGAGGTGAATCCAACATATCAGTTGTTAATTTATAGACAAACTGGAATTAAAGTCAGCCTAAATCAGTGCCACAAAATATACACTGAGTGAAGAAAACATTCAAAATAGTGTTGCAGCCAAATTGGCTGGATGTCCTTTGGGTGGTGGACCATTCTTGATACACACGGGAAACAGCTGAGCGTGACAAACCCAGCAGTGTTGCAGTTCTTGACACAAACCGGTGCACCTGGCACCTACTCCATACCCCATTCAAAGGAACTTACATTTTTTGTCTTGCCCATTCACCCTCTGAATGGCACACGTACAAGGCTTACAAATCCTTCCTTAACCTGTCTCCTCCCCTTCATCTACACTGATTTGAAGGGGATTTAACAAGTGACATCAATAAGGGATCCTAGCTTTCACCTGGTCAGTATCATGGAAAAAGCAGGTGTTAATGTTTTATACACACAGTGTTCATCTCCTTCAAATGTTGATATTTGGTTGCATTGACAACCAAACACAATTCAATCACTTTTGCAATATAGTCAATAGCCTATTAACTTGGCGACAAGTTAACAAATGATATGTTGGAGTCACGTCGCCAACTAAAGTAGCCTAAAGTTAAGCCTCTTACAAACTAATGTAACAGTTTTTATTCAACCTTAAACTAGGTAACTCATCCATGGTAACTCATCCATTTTGAAGTTACTGTAAGTCTTATGTAATCATAGGAAGCATGTTCAAGATAGCATGCAAAGGTCGCAGGACTGTGGGGATCTTTACAATACAAATATCTGTGCAGAATCTGGACCAACATGAATCACTTGAACTACAGTGCCTTGCGAAAGTATTCGGCCCCCTTGAACTTTGCGACCTTTTGCCACATTTCAGGCTTCAAACAAAGATATAAAACTGTATTTTTTTGTGAAGAATCAACAACAAGTGGGACACAATCATGAAGTGGAACGACATTTATTGGATATTTCAAACTTTTTTAACAAATCAAAAACTGAAAAATTGGGCGTGCGAAATTATTCAGCCCCCTTAAGTTAATACTTTGTAGCGCCAACTTTTGCTGCGATTACAGCTGTAAGTCGCTTGGGGTATGTCTCTATCAGTTTTGCACATTGAGAGACTGAAATCTTTTCCCATTCCTCCTAGAGCATTTGTGAACAGCAGTTTTCAGTTCTTTCCAGATTCTCGATTGGATTCAGGTCTGGACTTTGACTTGGCCATTCTAACACCTGGATGTGTTTATTTTTGAACCATTCCATTGTAGATTTTGCTTTATGTTTTGGATCATTGTCTTGTTGGAAGACAAATCTCCGTCCCAGTCTCAGGTCTTTTGCAGACTCCATCAGGTTTTCTTCCAGAATGGTCCTGTATTTGGCTCCATCCATCTTCCCATCAATTTTAACCATCTTCCCTGTCCCTAATGAAGAAAAGCAGGCCCAAACCATGATGCTGCCACAACCATGTTTGACAGTGGGGATGGTGTGTTCAGGGTGATGAGCAGTGTTGCTTTTACGCCAAACATAACGTTTTGCATTGTTGCCAAAAAGTTCAATTTTGGGTTCATCTGACCAGAGCACCTTCTTCCACATGTTTGGTGTGTCTCCCAGGTGGCTTGTGGCAAACTTTAAACGACACTTTTTATGGATATCTTTAAGAAATGGCTTTCTTCTTGCCACTCTTCCATAAAGGCCAGATTTGTGCAATATACGACTGATTGTTGTCCTATGGACAGAGTCTCCCACCTCAGCTGTAGATCTCTGCAGTTCATCCAGAGTGATCATGGGCCTCTTGGCTGCATCTCTGATCAGTCTTCTCCTTGTATGAGCTGAAAGTTTAGAAGGACGGCCAGGTCTTGGTAGATTTGCAGTGGTCTGATACTCCTTCCATTTCAATATTATCACTTGCACAGTGCTCCTTGGGATGTTTAAAAGCTTGGGAAATCTTTTTGTATCCAAATCCGGCTTTAAACTTCTTCACAACAGTATCTCGGACCTGCCTGGTGTGTTCCTTGTTCTTCATGATGCTCTCTGCGCTTTTAACAGACCTCTGAGACTATCACAGTGCAGGTGCATTTATACGGAGACTTGATTACACACAGGTGGATTGTAATTATCATCATTAGTCATTTAGGTCAACATTGGATCATTCAAAGATCCTCACTGAACTTCTGGAGAGAGTTTGCTGCACTGAAAGTAAAGGGGCTGAATAATTTTGCACGCCCAATTTTTCAGTTTTTGGGAATACAGTTTTTGGGAATACAATTTTTGAAATATCCAATAAATGTCGTTCCACTTCATGATTGTGTCCCACTTGTTGTTGATTCCTCACAAAAAAATACAGTTTTATATCTATGTTTGAAGCCTGAAATGTGGAAAAAGGTCGCAAAGTTCAAGGGGGCCGAATACTTTCGCAAGGCACTGTATATTTACTTTTAATGTAATCTCAACTACAATCCAGGTCATTTGATTGTGACATTGTATTCCCATTTGAACTTTGTAGTGCTTTTATATGGTGGGAAAGTGCAATGATAGCACATTTAATTGACAACTAAACCAAAAATCAGACATTGTTTTCCAATCGAATTTGGTTGTGCTCTTAGACAGTTGAAAGCATAGTGGTAACACATGGGGAATTCAACGAACTTCTAGCTGTCTTTTTGAGAGGGTGAATAAAAGGTTCAAATCTCATTGAGCAACGTCTCAACCAAAGATGATACACATTTCAACAATGAAATGACGTGGTGTGCCCGGTGGGTATGTTTCTCTGTTCCACCGAGATTACAGGACAGGACAGAGGAATGGTGGCCAGAGATGACAGGAGGAGGGGAGAACGGAAAATAAGGACATAATCCTATAAAATCCCCATCTGAGCAAAATAATGTTGGTCTGGGCTTCAACTGCCGCCAACATGCAGACAGTGAGAAAAGTACTTCCACCCTCCAGCAGCAGGGCCTGCTGTGAGTATGGGAAAGTCTGTGTGTTTGTTTCTGTGTTTGTGTGCAAGTGTGTGTGGTCTCTAATGTTTTTCAGTACAGAAGGAATGAAATTGAAGCGTAAACCTAATGTGCTTTTCCATTAGTAGATTACAGGACGTCTTTCATGGTTGCCTTTTCACTTAAATCTGGGTCCGGGGCTTAAACCACTGTTACTGGTTGGATAGCCTCAAAATGTCAAAGGGTCACATAATGGCTTTCCTATAGAAACAGAGCATATAGGCCTATAGATCTAGAACGTAGAACACTTTCTTGATCTAGAACATAGGAAATACGACCTGTTCTATATTGGACAATTGGTTCAACGCACTTCATTACACCCCAGATATAAATAAAACATCATTGATGACTTCAGTGACTCAGAGGTCTGCATTCTCTGCAATAGGTTCTCCAATTCCCTCCACTTTATCAGAGATAATCCCAGCTACTCATTGTGTGCATCCCAAATGGCACCCTATTCCCTACATAGTGCACTACTTTTGACCAGACATATGAGCCCTGGTCCAAAGTAGTGCACTTTTTAAGGTATAGGGTGCTTTTGAGATGCAACCAGTAGCTCTACGTGATTACAATGGACCACTTCCTGATACAAATCACATGCATTTGCCATCTGAATCCCCGGTAGAAAACTAGGTAACTATCAGAAATCAGCGACGTGAGGCCATCAGTCAATCAGGAGGCGAGGTCGACATCTGACACACTGACATGTAAACAGATTTCAATGATAGCTAGGGAGCAGAGTGGGCAACAACATTGAAAAGGAGAGAAAATGCGAAAGAGGGGGTAGTGGAGTAGGAGAAGGGGGGGGATGGAGGGGGAGAACGGAGAGAAATAAAAACATTTTTTACAGTGGTGCTCTGAGAGGGCGAGAGAATTGTACAGTGGAACTCAGAGAGAAAGGCACCATTACTGGGTAGATTAGTGTTGGCAGCACTGGGCGGGTCACAGTGACAGAGATGGATGGTTCTCGCCTGGCATCCAGACACACACACACACACACACACACACACCCCCTACCTTCATGGGCCAGCGTCATTAGGACAAGGGGAGAGAGATGAGGGGGTTGTCTGCCGGCTCCTACCCAGGGAGAGAGCATCCAGGCGGGGAGAGACATACAAACTGGGTGGGAAGGCTAATCAAATCAAGGCTAAGGGTGACAGACAGGTCAATACTGTGAGAGGTGTGAATTTCAGTCAAAACATACACTGCATGACGAAAAGTATGTGGACACCTGCTCGTTGAACATCTCATTCCAAAATCATGGCCATTAATATGGAGTTGGTCCCCTCTTTTCTTCTATAACAGCCTCCACTCTTCTGGGAAGACTTTCCACTAGATGTTGGAACATTGTTGCGGGGACTTGCTTCCATTCAGCCACAAGAGCATTAGTGAGGTTGGGAACTGATGTTGGGCGATTAGGCTTGGCAAGCAGTCTGCGTTCCAAATCATCCCAAAGATGTTTGATGGGGTTGACGTCAGGGCTCTGTGCAGGCCAGTCAAGTTCTTCCACACCGATCTTGACAAACCAGTTATGTTTAGACCTCGCTTTGTGCGTGGAGGCATTGTCATGCTGAAATAGGAAAGGGCCTTCCCCGAACTGTTGCCACAAAGTTCGAACCACAGAATCGTCAAGAATGTCATTGTATATTGTAGCGTTAAGATTTCCCTTCACTGGAACTAAGGGGCTGAGCCCGAACCATGAAAAACAGCCCCAGACCATTATTCCCCATCCACCAAACTTTACAGTTGGCACTATGCATTGGGCCAGATTAATCCGTGGGGCAGCCAGATGGTGAAGCATGATTCATCATTCTAGAGAACGCGTTTACACTGCTCCAGTTCCAATGGTGGCGAGTTTTAAACCACTCCAGCTGACGCTTGGCATTGCGCATGGTGATCTTAGGCTTGTGTGCGGCTGCTCGGCCATGGAAACCCATTTCATGAATCTCCCTATGAACAGTTCGTGCTGATGCGCTTCTGTGGCCTACCACTTCGCGGCTGAGCGGTTGTTGCTCCTAGACGCTTCCACTTCACAATAACAGCACTTACAGTTGCCTGGGGAAGCTCTAGCAGGGCAGACATTTGACAGACTGACTTGTTGGAAATTGGCATCCTATGACAGTGTTACGTTTAGAGTCACTGAGCTCTTCAGTAAGGCCATTCTTCTGCCAATGTTTGTCTATGGAGATTGCATGGTTGTGTGCTCGATTTTATACACCTGTCAAGCAAGGGTGTGGCTGAAATAGCTGAATCCACTAATTTGAAGGGGTGTCCACATACACTATATATACACAAAAGTATGTTATACATATTTCACATAACTACAGTATGCATTGTCTGCAGCAAATACTGATTTACTAGAAATTACAGTCAGTGGTTGAGTCAGCTAGGTCACCTGTGATACAAATATGTATTCGTCATCTATCCATGTCTGAGGACGTCGGGAGCTGATGTGGAAATTGGCAACTAGCTTCAAGTAGGTTTCGGTTTTGCTAGAGCATTGTGGAAGAGGATGGGTGTAAGCATCTGCCTCCAAAGATTGCAAGTTCGAATAGAGCGATAGTTGTTTTTGAGATTTTTCTTTTAAGCCTATCCCAAACCTTAACTCCGAATGGTTTAGGTAAGGGTTAATGCCTAAACTTAACCCTAACATCAGAAATTCAAAGTTCATGCCTAAACTTAGCGGTAAACACTTTGATATTTGCAGTTTGAGAAACATTGGTGAACGTCTAATTCTGACACGAGAATGAGCTAATTGTGATAGTACCTAAATCCAATGGAGCAATTGACTCAGTGATATACTTAAATAAAAACAATATCTCAAGTATGAATACAGTAAAGTACAAACAATAAAAAAAAAATGTAAAAAATGTTTTTTAGACAACTGCAAACTTGGAGTTGGGCTGATGAGACGTCATCGGCCTCCACCTTCGCTTGTGGGAAGAATGGACGAGCATTAGAGGAAAGTTTGACGATACTTTTTCCATATCCCAGTCAGCAACGTTTTCACTAACCCCTTAAGTGGCTGTAGGGTATAAATCCTGCACGATGTATACAAACATAACCACAACGAATTCCAACTCACCTGACTTGGCATTGAAAATCACCAGACATAGAATCTCATTAACTCCATCATAACCCTGCATTCGAAGAACAGGAAAATATTATCAATTTCTGCAAGTGATACATTTGTCAATTATGCAATTTGTGTGGATGTAACCCATACAGCAAAGTTTACAAGCACCCTTGACTCTTGCTGGGAGTGTGTGTGTTAGCAGAGATTGGTAGCCACAGGACTTGATGCTGTAAATGAGTGTGACATGGGACTCAGCAGTTCCATTTCAGCCATGGTGGCCAGAGTCACAGTGACTACACACACACGGAAGTCCTATGCACAGAGCCCACCTGTTGGAGTGATACGTGAGTCTGGCAGGAAAGGACAGCATGAACACAAAGGATTCGTCAGGACTGTGTGTTCGCAGGCCAAAGCTAAAGGAAGTTACATTGGCTAGAGCATAGTATAAGTGGCAAACAATATATAGGGCAGAGAGTGGGACAGGGAAGCGACAGCAGCGAAGTCCTGTATGGCAATACTTTAAGTTAAATGAGGCGGTGGTGAAATGCAAACTTTGGCATTACAGTTGCAATGCTTAACCATCTGAAAGGGCGGCATCATGAGACCTAAACCGTTGCTGACAGCAGTGCAGGCCCCCAACAGACAGACAGGCTCTTCACATGAAAGAAGTGTGAAAAGGGACAGAGTGAGAAAAATCACAGCGCTGATTACAGAAATAGAGGGTCGGTTTCAATACCCTGATGGCATATCTAGAACCAGACTACAAGATGCCATGTCAAAAAACCGACTGCCTTGGATGGGGAAATTGTACAATGATTGCTCTGCAGGTACAAAGCGCCAACTCTCAAACACCATACATGGCGCAACAGATTGATGGACGTCTATGAAAATGCAGTCATACATCACTGCAACACACCATCACATGTATTTATTTCTATTTAACCGGGCAAGTCAGTTAAGAACAAATTATTATTTACAATGACGGCCTAGGAACTGCCTTGTTCAGGGGCAGAACAACAGATTTTTACCTTGTCAGCACAGGGATTCGATCGAGCAACCTTTTAGTTACTGGCCCAACACTCTAACCACTAGGCTACCTGCCGCCCCAATTGATGAGAAGTGGGACATGAAGTCCCATGAACTGACCACTGAACATGGAGGAGAGGCTCACGGCAGAGAACCTAAAACTGGCATTAATTACCATCGTTGCTGAGTGGGTGGGGATCAACAGTAAGGTGTACGGAACTGCAATACCATTATCTGCATTGTGAACTAACATGATTTAATTAAATCGTTTAAACAAATCAGAAAATTACAGTTGAAATGTTAAGACAATTTTGCATTTGTCATATCTCTAAAAAATGATGTATTTGGGGTTTCTTGGAGCCTTTGCTCAGGTTTCTTCTGTGCCCCTGAAATTGCAGAACGAGCATGAGGAAGTCTATTGCTGGTGGGTTAAGTTTCTCAAAACCAAGTGAAATGCAAAAAAAAGTATTTGGTGACTATAACATGCCATTTACAGTGAATTCAGAATGTATTCACACCCCATACATTTTTTCCCACATTTTGTTGTGTTACATCCTGTATTTAAAATTGATAAAGTTTTGTGCCACTGTCCTGCACACAATACTCCATAATTTCATATGTTTTTAGATTTTATTTTTATTTTTTACAAATGAATTAAAAATGAAAAGCTGAAATGTCTTGAGTAAATAAGTATCCAAACCCTTTGTTATGGCAAGCCTAAATAAGTTCAGGAGTAATACCATATATTAAGTTGCATGGACTGTGTGCAATAATAGTGTTTAGTAACCTCTACAGGATCGGTGTCCCTAAACCGGGACTTTTGTTCCTCAATATGCAATAATGTGACTAGAAAACATTGTATACAACAGCCTACTTTCCGGGACATAGACATGTCTTATATGGGCAGAAAGCTTAAATTCTTGTTAATCCAACTGCAGTGTCCAATTTACAGTAGCAATTATAGAAAAAAATACCAGGCTATGGTTTGAGGAGAGTACACAACAACAAAACACTTACCACGGTAACTGGTTTGATACATTCACCTCTGAAGGTAAATAATGAACTTACATTCAGTAATCTTGCTCTGATTTATCATATGATTTATCATCATATAAAATGTAGCATAGTTTTGTTTGATAACATTTATTTTTATATTAAAATGTAGGAACTGGGTTCTATAGTTTGACCCCATTGCTGTCTCATGCTCTTTTACCAGGTCTAATGTGTTATATTCTCCTACATTCATTTCAAACCCAGATTCAACCACAAAGACCAGGGAGCTTTTCCAATGCCTTGCAAAGAAGTGCACCTATTGGTAGATGGGTAACAATTTTAAAAGCAGACATTGAATATCCCTTTGACCATATCCCATGGTAAAGTTATAACACTTTGGATAGTATAGCAATACACTTAGTCACTACAAAGATACAGGTGTCCTTCCTAACTCAGTTGCCGGAGAGGAAATCGCTCAGGGATTTCACCATGAGGACAACAGTGACTTTAAAAAAGTTAGACTGTGATGATGGATCAACAACATTGTAGTTATTCCTCAATACTAACCTAAATGACAGAGTGAAAAGGAAGCAGAATAAAAATACTTGAAAACATGCATCCTGTTTGCATGCAATAAGGCACTAAAGTAAAACTGCAAAAATTGTGGCAAATAAATTAACTTTATGTCCTGAATACAAAGTGTTATGTTTGGGGCAAATTCAACTCAACACATCACCGAGTACCAAGCTAAATACTGTATTTTCATGCATGGTGTTGGCTGCATCATGTTATGGGTATGCTTGTCATCAGCAAGAATTAGGGAGGTTTTTAGGATAAAAAGAAATGGAATAAAGCTAAGCACAGGCAAAATCCTAGTTCAGTCTCCTTTCCAACAGATACAGAGACAAATTCACCTTTCAGCAGGAAAATAACCTAAAACACAAGGCCAAATATACACTGGAGTTGCTTACCAAGATGCCATTGAATGTTCCTGAGTTGCCTGGTTACAGTTTTGACGTAAATTGTCTTGAAAATCTATGGAGACTTGAAAATGGCTTTTTAACAATGATCAACAATCAATTTGACAGAACTTTAAGAATTGTTTCAAGATTAATGAGCAAATATTGTACAATCAGGTGTGCAAAGCTCTTAGAGACGTATACAGAAAGACTCACAGCTGTAAGGTGATTATAACATGTATTAACTCAGTTACTGTACAAAATACAGATTTTGTAAATATACATAACTCTGCTCCCCCCCCACCACAGCATTGTCCAAATTGTTTAGTTGGTGTTTTTAAATGACAAGAATCCCCCCCAAAATACAATGCATTGCAGAACAGACAATGAAGCTAAAACAGAGAGAGAGCAGTGTGTGTGTTCAATTGGGATTATTTCCATTTATTTCCATTCCCCATGCAAACTCATTATGAGTGAACAATAACTCTCTCCTCCACACCTCCAACAACAGCAATAAATAGGATAAATAAAATAATTCACAGAATAATCAACTAACTAAAACATGTTCGAAGATGACAAAAAATTTAAATCCGTATAATAAAATGATAGCAATACCAATGCTAAACATACAGTCTTGGAACTGTATGTTGACAATGGTCAAGGTAAAATTTGATTACAGTAAATTGAATAATTTGATAGAGAAACCAGTGGTTACAAAAAGCTGGACAGTAACAGTAATGTTCTGAGGAGATTAGAGAGAGATAGAAGAGGGAGAGAGGGGTAGAAGAGAGAGTGAGGTGAAGAAAGAAGGAGAGTGGAATTGTTGCAGAATCAAGGGGGAAGAGGAGATAAACAGAGAAAAGCAGAGGAATGTAAATGTGGAAAACAGGCCATCCATTTCTGAACAAAAATATGACACTTCATTCTGCATCACTGCACATTTACAGTACATACAGTAGTGAGGTAACCTGAATACATACAAACTGTTGTTGCCATTTATGTACAGTGAGTGGCTTTGACCATATTTCACTGGGCACAGATGTCAGTTCAACATCAAATTTTGATCTTCAATTGATTGAGTTGTCACCTAATGTGAACTAAACGTGCCAATAATAACGCCCTTTTGTGGGGGAAAACTCATTCTGATTAGCAAGGCCTGGCTCACCCATTGCTGCGCCCCTGCCCAGTTATGTGAAATCCATAGATGAGGGTCTAATGAATTCATTTCAATTGACCGATTTCCTTATATGAACTGTAACTCAGTAAAATCTTTGAAATTGTTGTATGTTGCGTTTATATTTTTGCGTTTTACCTCTATCCATCGGTTTACACAGTGGTTAAACTGTCTCCGTGCATTTGGAGCGGATTGCCTGACTGTGCGTGTGTGTGTGTCAACTGTGTGTGTGTTTGTGTGTATGCATTTGTGTCAAGTTTTGTTGGTGTGTCTTCATGACTCTGCATCCCAAAGGCCCTATTTGTGTACGCCGTAGTGTGATGTGTGTGTACACTAAGTGTGTGTGCATGCGTACGCCCATAAGTGTGTATGTGTCTGTCTGTCTGCCTGTGTGTGTGTCTTTATGCGTGTCTGTGCCGTTGCCTCTCTTCTCTGATCAGTGTGTGTAGTGTAGACAGCTGAGCAGTGAACCGACCCAGCCTCCTAGCGTTGAGCCCTTGACCCACAGGAACAGTTCGTACAGGCTGATTTGCCAAAGGGTCAGAGACTCCGACATGGTGATCTGGAGACGCCGTGCCCTCGACTGCGCCTTGCTCCGCTTGTGCCTGACAGGAAACAAGGTGTGATGTAATCTTAGGAAGCAGCAAGTTATGGGGGAGATGAAGAAAGGGGGGGAATAAAGAAAGAGGACAAAATCCACTATGGATGGTGGTGAGATAGCTGGGAGGGGCTGAATGGAGCTGAAGGTTGGGACTACTCGCAACAAACAATAACAAGATAACTAGTGTAAAACATACTTGTGTCCGTAAAACGTATATGGGTTAAGAACATTTGTGAAAGACCACAGTTTTAAAGATATGGCAAATAGAAATCAAACTGGATGAATGGGAGAGGTTGAAGGGAGAGGAAGGACAGGAGTAAAATCAAACAAAATAGAACTATAGTAAAATAGACTTTGTCCATAAAATGAAAATAGTATGTATAAACTAGAAGTAGAGGCCTACGCGTTGTTGTTCACTAGTTTATTCCAATTAGGGGAGGGGTGGTAGGGTTAGAAAGTAATAAAGGAAAATATATTTAAAAAAAGATATGTATATACACTACCCTTCCAAAGTTTGGGGTCACTTAGAAATGTCCTTGTTAAGAAAAACACATTTTGTGTCCACTAAAATAACATCAAATTGATCAGAAATACAGTGTAGATATTGTTAATGTACAACGCCGTGTACTACTCCCTTCACAGAACAGCGCAAACTGTCCCTAACCAAAATAGAAGGAGTGGGAGGCCCCGGTGCACAACTGAGCAAGATGCTGGCAAAAGAACACAGACACCGGACAGAGGAACTCTGCCTAGAAGGCCAGCATCCCGGAGTCGCATCTTCACTGTTCATGTTGAGACTGGTGTTTTGTGGGTACTATTTAATGCAGCTGCCAGTTGAGAACTTGAGGCGATTGTTTCTCAAACTAGACACTAATGTACTTGTCCTCTTGCTCAGTTGTGCACCGTGGCCTCACACTCCTCTATCTATTCTGTTTCGAGCCAGTTTGCACTGTTCTGTGAAGGGAGTAGTACACAGCGTTGTACGAGATCTTCAGTTTCTTGGCAATTTCTCGCATGGAATAGCCTTCATTTCTCAGAACAAGAATAGATTGACGTATTTCAGAAGAAAGCACTTTGTTTCTAGCCATTTTGAGCCTGTAATCACACAGTTGAAGTCGGAGGTTTAAATACACTTAGGTTGGAGACATTAAAACACGTTTTTCAACCACTCCACAAATTTCTTGTTAACAAACTATAGTTTTGGCAAGTAGGTTAGGACATCTACTTTGTGCATGACAAGTAATTTTTCCAACAATTTTTTACAGACAGATTATTTCACTGTATCACAATTCCAGTGGGTCAGAAGTTTAAATGCACTAAGTTGACTGTACCTTTAAACAGCTTGGAGAATTCCAGAAACTGAAAAAATGGCTTTAGAAGCTTCTGTTAGGCTAATTGACATCATTTGAGTCAATTGTAGGTGTACCTGTGGATGTATTTCAAGGCCTACCTTCAAACTCAGTGCCTCTTTGCTTGACATGGGAAAATCAAAATAAATCAACCAAGACCTCCACAAGTCTGGTACATCCTGAAGGTACCACGTTCATATGTACAAACAATAGTACGCAAGTATAAACACCATGGGACCATGCAGCCGTCATACAGCTCAGGAAGGAGACGCGTTCTGTCTCTTAGAGATGAAAGTACTTTGGTGCGTAAAGTGCAAATCAATCCCAGAACAACAGCAAAGGACCTTGTGAAGATGCTGGAGGAAACAGGTACAAAAGTATCTATATCCACAGTAAAATGAGTCTTATATTGACATAACCTGAAAGGCCGCTCAGGAAGGAAGAAGCCACTGCTCCAAAGACTACGGTTTGCAACTGCACATGGGGACAAAAGTCACTTTTTTTGGAGAAGTGTCCTCTGGTCTGATGAAACAAAAATAGACCTGTTTGGCCATAATGACCATCATGTTTGGAGGAAAAAGTGGGATGCTTGCAAACCTAAGAACACCATCCCAACCGTGAAGCACGGGGTTGGCAGTATCATGTTGTGGGGGTGCTTTGCTGCAGGAGGGACTGGTGCACTTCACAAAATAGATGGCTTCATGAGGAAGCAAAATGATGTGGATATATTGAAGCAACATCTCAAGACATCAGTCAGAAAGTTAAAGCTTGGTCGCAAATGGGTCTTCCAAATGGACAATGACCCCAAGCATACTTCCAAAGTTGTGGCAAAATGGCTTAAGGAGAACAAAATCAAGGTATACGAGTGGCCATCACAAAGCCCTGACCTCAATCCTATAGAAAATGTGTGGACAGAACTGAAAAAGCGTTCGCGAGCAAGGATGCCTACAAACCTGACTCTGATGCCTACACCAGCTCTGTCAGGAGGAATGGGCCAAAATTCCCCCAACTTATTGTGGGAAGCTTGTGGAAGGCTACCTGAAATGTTTGACCCAAGTTAAACAATTTAAAGGCAATGCTACCAAATACTAATTGAGTGTATGAACTTCAGACCCACTAGGAATGTGATGAAAGAAATACCAGCTGAAATAAATCATTCTCTCTACTAGTATTCTGCCATTTCACATTCTTAAAATAAAGTGGTGATCCTAACTGACCTAAGACAGGGGATTTTACTAGGATTAAATGTCAGGAATGGTGAAAAACTGAGTTTAAATGTATTTGGCTGAGGTATATGTAAACTTCCGACTTCAACTGTGTATTTGAAAAATATATATATGGGGGATTGGAAGTCATGCAGACAATTACAATGATGGAATCTACAATGTATAAGCTGATCTACCCCCTAAAAAAGAAATATATGATGAGACAGTATAACAGTGGAATACTGGGACTTACCAGGAATCCCAGTGCTGCGTTAGTCATTGCATAACACCATGGTGAGATTGTAACATGACTGACTACTGAATGTTTTAGAATGATCATCCCCCACCACACTGTAGTGTTGTCACAGCACAGACTGGGGAGACATCGACTCTGCTGTACCAGACAGCTCTCTCTGGTGTGTGCGGCCTGCCCTGTGGTAGGACAATGTGTTCTCCTTGATGGAAAGAGTTGAAGGGACATCGTGTCTAAGCCATCATTCCTCCTCTCCCAACCAATTACACAGCACAGGGAAAGCCATTGCAAAGTCTCTCTCTCTCTCGTTATATTTGTTTTCTTTCAAATACTCTGAGCGTCCGATTGAATCTGTCTGGAGGGCCAGAGCAAATGGGCAGGGTTTGCACTTTCGCCACTATTTTTGAGCCAGGCAAGCTCAATTAGGCCCAATATTCCCCATCTAATTCCCTGTAGATCTGCATTTTGTGTTCTACTACTGCTTAGTTTTAATAGAGAGCTGCTGGAGCAAAACACTGAATTTCACATCTCACTGCCTCCCCCTCTTCTCCATTGCACCTCTTTTCCTCATCTATCCTCCCCTCTCTCCTCCCTCTTTTGTCCACTCTCCTTGCTCCTCCTTTCCACCCTTCTCATACTTCATCTCCTCTCCTCTCCTCCACCCCTCTCATCCCCCTTTTTTCCCCCCGGAGGCATCCAGCACCCTCCCCTCCTCTCTGTCCTAATGATTTTTCTCAGAGACAATCATGGAGTTGTTCATTACAATGGTA
The DNA here is from genome assembly GCF_018296145.1 of Oncorhynchus tshawytscha. Classification (NCBI taxonomy): domain Eukaryota; kingdom Metazoa; phylum Chordata; class Actinopteri; order Salmoniformes; family Salmonidae; genus Oncorhynchus; species Oncorhynchus tshawytscha. The sequence goes on along the minus strand of NC_056439.1, from coordinate 14,984,048 downwards.
AGACTGAATCAATATGGCCACTGCTGACTGCCACTGAAAGTACAATATAATCACAGCATTCAGCCAGCCAATTACACACACAGACATTCAGAGAGGAGCTGGGAGGGAGGAAGGAAGAGAGTGAGGAAGGGGAAGGACCGCAAGTAAGAAATGTTTACATTTTCCTAAAGCTTAAATAATGATTACTGAAACTGATGTGATACAAATGTGTGTGTCAAAGCATGTGTGTGTTGCTTGTCTAAGGGGATGCACATAGATTTTCGGTGAGTGTGGTGGACAGAGCAGCAGGACTGTCACAGAGGGACTGGAACCCTCTGGTCTGCAGGGTTAGGGCTAGGGGTTAGATTTCAGGGGTTAGAGGTCAGGGTCTCCCTGGCTACATCCCCGGTGCAGCATTGGGACATGATGGAGGAGAAGCATGCTGCTGACTGCAGGATTAGGGTTAGAGGTCAGGGTCTACCTGGCTAGAGCCCTGGTGCAGCATCGGGACATGTTGATGAAGGAGGAGGAGGCGGCTCTGGTCTGCAGAGTGGTCTCAATGCCTCTGAGAAGATCGTTGGTCTTCAGTAGCAGCAGCATCTGACGGGGCACGCGGTTCAGCAGGTCACTGATCTGGGGGAGGTAGAGAGCTGCGTTCGACCTGATCTCCACGTCCTGAGAGAGAGATGAAAAGACGCACACAGACATGAGAAATAACAGAAAATAAAATTAACAATACTCAAAGCACATAAATTCTTGTTTAAAACAAAAGATTGATAATTTGTCAGACATTGATCAGGAGATGCAATTGAAGAGGTAGAACAACCCAGACAAGAAGACCACGTTAGTGACAACTCACTTGAGTGGGTTGAGTCACTGACGTGATCTTCCTGTCTGGGTTGGCACCCCCCCTTGGGTTGTGCCGTGGCGGAGATCTTTGTGGGCTATATTCGGCCTTGTCTCAGGATGGTAAGTTGGTGGTTGAAGGTAACCCTCTAGTGGTGTGGGGGCTGTGCTTTGGCAAAGTGGGTGGGGTTATATCCTTCCAGTCTGGCCCTGTCCGGGGATATCATCGGATGGGGCCACAGTGTCTCCTGACCCCTCCTGTCTCAGCCTCCAGTATTTATGCTGCAGTAGTTTATGTGTCAGGGGGCTAGGGTTAGTCTGTTATATCTGGAGTATTTCTCCTGTCCTATCCGGTGTCTTGTGTGAATTTAAGTATGCCCCCTCTAATTCGCTCTTTCTCTCTCTCGGAGTACCTGAGCCCTAGGACCATGCCTCAGGACTACCTGGCATGATGACTCCTTTCTGTCCCCAGTCCACCTGGCCATGCTGACCTTTTGCACCCTCGACAACCACTGTGATTACTATTATTTGACCATGCTTGTCATTTATGAACATTTGAACATCTTGGCCATGTTCTGTTATAATCTCCACCCGGCACAGCCGGAAGAGGACTTGCCACCCCACATAGCCTGGTTCCTCTCTTGGTTTCTTCCTAGGTTTTGGCCTTTCTAGGGAGTTTTGTCTAGCCACCATGCTTCTACACCTGCATTGCTTGCTGTTTGGGGTTTTAGGCTGGGTTTCTGTACAGCACTTTGAGATATCTGCTGATGTAAGAAGGGCTATATAAATACATTTGATTTGATCTGAACAAGATGTCTCTCTCTCTAAAGTGTGAAGTCAGCTGCGATTCCTCCCTCCCTCACCCCCTTCTCTCTGTCTCCTTGGTCCAGCCTCTCTGTCTCTCAGAGACAGAGTCAGTATGAGCAGTCAGTCAGCGTGCGTCCCAGAGGATGTGTGTTTGTTGACAGAGCTTAGAGAGATGACAGACTGACTGGCTGGTTGGAGTCTTTCTGCTGACTCATTTAATACAGTCTCCCAGTCTCTGTAACAGCAACACAGATACACCGTTCACACCGCTAGAAATGCTATTGACTTACTTCTAAAAACCTTTTTAACCAAAGTTTGCTAAGAGTCGGTAGCAAGCTGATTAGTTGTCTGTTAAAACCAGTAAAGGGTGCTCTGCCATTACTTTGGCTTCCCTCCAGGTCGAAGGAGAGGGATAGTGTTAAAGGAAAGGAAGGGTAGACAGAGTGTCTGATCTGTAGACTGTTTCATTCCAGTATCAAAGCAGCCAGTCTGGTCTCTGGTCATCAGTAGTTCAGTATGCCAGACAGAAGTAGAGAACATTTAGTCTGAACCAGCTACACTTCTCTCGCCTTTTAAGGGAAAAAAAAAACTAAATATACCTGAAAAAATATTTAGACTGTAGTGTTTGTGTGTGTGCATACAATGCGATTTCTCTGCAAACAAATTAACAGACTTTCAGAATGCTTATAGAGAGGGGCACTCAACATGTACTGCACTTACAAAAGGGACTGATGATTGGTTTAAATAAATTGAAACAAAGAGGATTGTGGGAACTGTCCTGTTAGATTTCAGTGCAGCCTTAGATTCTATTGATCATAACACACGTTTTTTCCAACAACAGGTTATGGCTTTACAACCTCTGCCATATTGTGGACTCATAGCTATCTATCAAATATAACACAGAGGGTTTTCTTTAATGGAAGCTTCTCTAATGTCAAACATGTCAAATGTGGTGTACCGCAGGGTAGCTCTACTGGTCCTCTATTCTTTTCTGTTTTTACCAATGACCTGCCACTGGCAATCAACAAAGCATGTGTGTCTATGTATGCTGATGATTCAAGCCGATATGCATCAGCAACCACAGCTAGGGAAATAACTGCAACCCTAAACAGAGAGTTGTAGTCAGTTTTAGAATAGGTGGCTAGTAATAAACTAGTTCTGAACATCTCCAAAACTAAGAGCATTGTATTTGGTACAAGTTGTAGACCTCAGCTAAATTTGATAATGTATAATGTGGCTGTTGAGCAAGTTGAGGGCACTAAATTACTTGATGTTACCTTGGATTGAAAACTGTCATAGTTAAAACATATTGATTCAATGGTTGTGAAGAGTATCTGTAAAAATAAGAGATGCTCTGCTTTTTTGACACAACACTCAACAAAGTAAGTCCTGCAGGTTCTAGTTTTATATTATCTTAATTATTGCCCAGTCATATGGGCAGGTGCTGCAAATATGGACCTAGAAAAACTATAGCTGGCCCAGAACAGAGGCAGGTCTCGTTATTCACTGTAATCGGAGGGCTAATATTCAGTCTCTGGAATATAAAGAAGACTGGCTCAGGCCGAGGATCTCCTTCAAGAAAGACATCAGGGACTGTAACATACTCTGTTTCATGGAATCATGGCTCTCTCGGGATATACCGTCCCGTCAGACTATGAAATCGGCATCGCACTGCACACTACCCTATCCCATCTGGACAAGAGGAATATCTACAGTGCCTTCGGAAAGTATTCAAACCCCTTTTCCCACATTTAGTTAAATTACAGCCTTATTCTAAAATGGATTTAAATGTTTTTCCCCCTCAATCTACACACAATACCCCATGACCAAGCAAAAACAGGTTTATAGATATTTTTAATACATTTGCAAAGATTAACAAATTAAATAGCACATTTACATAAGTATTCAGACACTTTACTCAGTACTTTCCTTTTTCCTATGCCTATCCCTTCATCCTTTTTCCTATGCCTATCCCTTCATCCTTTTTCCTATGCCTATCCCTTCATCCTTTTTCCTATGCCTATCCCTTCATCCTTTTTCCTATGCCTATCCCTTCATCCTTTTTCCTATGCCTATCCCTTCATCCTTTTTCCTATGCCTATCCCTTCATCCTTTTTCCTATGCCTATCCCTTCATCCTTTTTCCTATGCCTATCCCTTCATCCTTTTTCCTATCCCTTCATCCTTTTCCCTATGCCTATCCCTTCATCCTTTTTCCTATGCCTATCCCTTCATCCTTTTCCCTATGCCTATCCCTTCATCCTTTTCCCTATCCCTTCATCCTTTTCCCTATCCCTTCATCCTTATCCCTATGCCTATCCCTTCATCCCTCTGATCCCTATCCCTTCATCCTTTTCCCTATCCCTTCATCCTTTTCCCTATCCCTATCCCTTCATCCTTTTTCCTATGCCTATCCCTTCATCCTTTTCCCTATGCCTATCCCTTCATCCTTTTTCCTATGCCTATCCCTTCATCCTTTTTCCTATCCCTTCATCCTTTTCCCTATGCCTATCCCTTCATCCTTTTTCCTATGCCTATCCCTTCATCCTTTTTCCTATGCCTATCCCTTCATCCTTTTTCCTATCCCTTCATCCTTTTCCCTATGCCTATCCCTTCATCCTTTTTCCTATGCCTATCCCTTCATCCTTTTCCCTATGCCTATCCCTTCATCCTTTTCCCTATCCCTTCATCCTTATCCCTATGCCTATCCCTTCATCCTGATCCCTATCCCTTCATCCTTTTCCCTATCCCTTCATCCTTTTCCCTATCCCTATCCCTTCATCCTTTTTCCTATGCCTATCCCTTCATCCTTTTCCCTATGCCTATCCCTTCATCCTTTTTCCTATGCCTATCCCTTCATCCTTTTTCCCTATCCCTTCATCCTTTTCCCTATGCCTATCCCTTCATCCTTTTTCCTATGCCTATCCCTTCATCCTTTTCCCTATGCCTATCCCTTCATCCTTTTCCCTATCCCTTCATCCTTTTCCCTATCCCTATCCCTTCATCCTTTTTCCTATGCCTATCCCTTCATCCTTTTTCCTATGCCTATCCCTTCATCCTTTTTCCTATGCCTATCCCTTCATCCTTTTCCCTATCCCTTCATCCTTTTCCCTATGCCTATCCCTTCATCCTTATCCCTATGCCTATCCCTTCATCCTTATCCCTATCCCTTCATCCTTTTCCCTATCCCTTCATCCTTTTCCCTATCCCTTCATCCTTTTCCCTATCCCTTCATCCCTTTCCCTATCCCTTCATCCCTTTCCCTATCCCTTCATCCTGTTCCCTATCCCTTCATCCTGTTCCCTATCCCTTCATCCTTATCCCTTCATCCTTATCCCTATCCATGATTTAGCTGTGCCATAACAAAGGGGTTGAATACTTATTGACTGAAGACATTTCAGCTTTTCATATATATATATATATATATATATTACAGAATTATTTTGAATAATAATAAAATAAAAAACAATTGAAAACATAATTCCACTTTGACATTACAGGGTATTTTGTGTAGGAGTGACAAAATCTCAAAGAAAATGTGGGCTGTAACAACAAAATGCAGAAAAAGTCGAGGGGTGCGAATACTTCCTTTAAGGCTCTGTGCATTTGTCAGGAAATTGCAGCACTGTAAAACAAGTATTTATTGTTTTCCTTTCAGAGACCGTACCATCCTCCTTTTTCATCTTTCATTCCCCCACTTAGGGTTCTGGTCAAAAGTGTACTACGAGGGAATATATAGGGTGGCATTGAGGCCATTTTCCCTCCTCTTCAACAACCTGCCATGCTAATAGCCGTCCATCAACTATACTAACTGAGAGAGGGAGAGCCTGGGAAACATGTCAAACCGGCGTTTATTTGACTTTGTTTATCCCCATAAGCCCCTTAAAAGGAGAAGGAAAGGAGGAGGGGTGGAAGGCTTAAGGGCCTAAATTAAGTGGCTTCAATTCCGACTGCTACTGTGCTGGTGTGTGCGGGACTCACATAGGTTCCCAAAACAAAGGCAGAATAGTCCAGATTATACAAATGCACACGCAAATTATTATTTTTTTTTAATGGAAGGAAAGTTGGCAATCAGAAATGAAAGACTGAACCCCATCACCCCCTCATCCTTCTTCTACCCCCTAGCTAACCCACAACCTTCACGCCTGACACTAAACTGCTTTGATCCTGGCGAGAGGCGTGTCAACAACAAAGAGAGCCAAGTGATGGAAGATGCTTAAGTAGACTAAACGAGAACTTACTGGGATCCAAATAAACAGATCTATCAACCCCTGCCCATGTGCCCCTTGGCCTAGAGTTCATCCAGTGTGTGGTTGTGTGTTTGTGTATGCATATACGTAACATAATCCTGTCAAGCGGAATCACGTAACAGCCTTGTAACAGTTAACTGAAATCAAAATAAACAACATTTGGTGCCATCAATAGTCTGGGCCGATGTCTTATCTGTCCTGGATGCGTAGTTTGGTGATACTCCCCATCCCTCAAACCTGTGATACGAGACTGGCCCGACACACTAAACCACGCTCGGACTAAACACTTACTGACTCACGCATACCAACTACGCATTGGTAGATTTATATGCACACAGTCTCCTTACTGGACGATTTATATGCACGCCATCTACTTATTGGTAGATTTACAACACGCATTACAACCTCAGTCACACAAATACAGAGCGCCTTGTGTGTGTGTGTGTGGGCATAGATCTGTTTGGTAGGGTGAAATACTGCCTGCACCTAGCCCATTACTCCTCCAGTGTGTGTGTGCGTTTATGAGCGAGAGCGCCGTTCAGTCAGTCCCTCAGATTTATTCTTCTGTATTCCCCATTACTATTGTTGTGTTAGTGAGTGAGTATGCAGTGTATGTGTGTGCTCTGTCTGTGTGTGTGTAGGAGTAATAGCTATAGGGTGATTCTCAATTCTTCCCCCGATTCCTTGTGTTCTCTGTCCTCAAAACATCAGAGGGAAATGAAAAGAGCATTTACGGGGACGATCTAACTTGTGTAGCGCATTTTGGAATTCAGTACATGGATTAAAGCTGCAGGGTCTGGTCTTTCACTTAGTTCTGTCTGGTCTAGGAGTCACAGCTACTTTCCTATTTCACAATAAACTCAATTTCAGATAACAGACGCTGGGCAAACACCTACTGCTGATGCCACTGTGTGTGTGTGTGTGTGTGTGAGAGTTAGGCATTGGGAGGATGAGGTGTGTTTCCTCGGCCAAGCACACTCCCGCATTCCACTCAAAAGTCAAGAGTGTCTGTCTGTCTGTCTGTGTGCCTTTGTGTGTGTGTGTCTGCCTGTGTGTGTGTGCCTGACTGACTGTGTGTGTCTGCCTGTGTGTGTGTGTGTCTGCCTGTGTGTGTGTGTGTGTGTGTGTGTGCCTGACTGACTGTGTCTGCATGTGTGTGTGTGTGTGTGTCTGCCTGTGTGTGTGTGTGTGTGTGTCTGCCTGTGTGTGTGTGTGTGTCTGCCTGACTGACTGTGTGTGTGTGCCTGACTGACTGTGTGTGTGTGCCTGACTGACTGTGTGTGTGTCTGCCTGTGTGTGTGTGTGTGTCTGCCTGTGTGTGTGTGCCTGACTGACTGTGTGTGCGTGTGCCTGACTGACTGACTGTCTGCCTGTGTGTGTGTGTGTGTGCCTGACTGACTATGTCTGTCTGTCTGTCTGTCTGTCTGTCTGTCTGTCTGTCTGTCTGTCTGTCTGTCTGTCTGTCTGTCTGTCTGCCTGCCTGCCTGCCTGCCTGCCTGCCTGCGTGTCTGCGCCTGACTGCCCGCCTGCCTGCCCGCCTGCCTGCGTCCGTCCGCCCGCCTGCGTCCGCCTGCCTGCGTCCGTCCGCCTGCGTCTGTCCGCCTGCCCGCCCGCCTGCGTCTGTCCGCCTGCCCGCCCGCCTGCGTCTGTCCGCCTGCCCGCCCGCCTGCGTCTGTCCGCCTGCCCGCCCGCCTGCGTCTGTCCGCCTGCGTCTGTCCGCCTGCCCGCCCGCCTGCCCGCCTGCGTCTGTCCGCCTGCCCGCCCGCCTGCGTCTGTCCGCCTGCCCGCCCGCCTGCGTCTGTCCGCCTGCCCGCCCGCCTGCGTCTGTCCGCCTGCCCGCCCGCCTGCGTCTGTCCGCCTGCCCGCCCGCCTCTGTCCGCCTGCCCCCGCCCGCGTCTGTCCGCCTGCCCGCCCGCGTCTGTCCGCCTGCCCGCCCGCGTCTGTCCGCCTGCCCGCCCGCGTCTGTCCGCCTGCCCGCCCGCGTCTGTCCGCCTGCCCGCCCGCGTCTGTCCGCCTGCCTGCGTCTGTCCGCCTGCCTGCCTGCCCGCCTGCGTCTGTCCGCCTGCCTGCCTGCCCGCCTGCGTCTGTCCGCCTGCCCGCCTGCGTCTGTCCGCCTGCCCGCCTGCCCGCCCGCGTCTGTCCGCCTGCCCGCCTGCCTGCCCGCGTCTGTCCGCCTGCCTGCCCGCGTCTGTCCGCCTGCCTGCCCGCGTCTGTCCGCCTGCCTGCCCGCGTCTGTCCGCCTGCCTGCCCGCGTCTGTCCGCCTGCCTGCCCGCGTCTGTCCGCCTGCCTGCCCGCGTCTGTCCGCCTGCCTGCCCGCGTCTGTCCGCCTGCCTGCCCGCGTCTGTCCGCCTGCCTGCCCGCGTCTGTCCGCCTGCCTGCCCGCGTCTGTCCGCCTGCCTGCCCGCGTCTGTCCGCCTGCCTGCCCGCGTCTGTCCGCCTGCCTGCCCGCGCGTCTGTCCGCCTGCCTGCGTGCGTCTGTCCGCCTGCGTGCGTCTGTCCGCCCGCTGCCTGCCCGCCCGCCTGCGTCTGTCCGCCTGCCTGCCCGCCCGCCTGCGTCTGTCCGCCTGCCTGCCCGCCCGCCTGCGTCTGTCCGCCCGCCCGCCTGCGTCTGTCCGCCCGCCCGCCTGCGTCTGTCCGCCCGCCCGCCTGCGTCTGTCCGCCCGCCCGCCTGCGTCTGTCCGCCCGCCCGCCTGCGTCTGTCCGCCCGCCCGCCCGCCCGCCTGCGTCTGTCCGCCCGCCCGCCTGCGTCTGTCCGCCCGCCCGCCTGCGTCTGTCCGCCCGCCCGCCTGCGTCTGTCCGCCCGCCCGCCTGCGTCTGTCCGCCCGCCCGCCTGCGTCTGTCCGCCCGCCCGCCTGCGTCTGTCCGCCCGCCCGCCCGCCCGCCCGCCTGCGTCTGTCCGCCCGCCCGCCCGCCCTGTCCGCCCGCCCGCCCGCCCGCGTCTGTCCGCCCGCCCGCGTCTGTCCGCCCGCCCGCCCGCGTCTGTCCGCCCGCCCGCCCGCCTGTCTGTCCGCCTGTCGTGCGTCGTGCCTGCCCGCCTGCCTGCCCCCCGCCTGCCCGCCTGCGTCTGTCCCGCCTGCCCCCGCCTGCGTCTGCCCGCCTGCGTCTGCCCGCCTGCGTCTGCCCGCCTGCGTCTGCCCGCCTGCGTCTGCCCGCCTGCGTCTGTCCGCCTGCGTCTGTCCGCCTGCCTGCCCGCCTGCGTCTGTCCGCCTGCCTGCCCGCCTGCCTGCCCGCCTGCCTGCCCGCCTGCCTGCCCGCCTGCGTCTGCCCGCCTGCCTGCCCGCCTGCGTCTGTCCGCCTGCGTCTGCCCGCCTGCGTCTGTCCGCCTGCCTGCCCGCCTGCGTCTGTCCGCCTGCCTGCCCGCCTGCGTCTGTCCGCCTGCCTGCCCGCCTGCGTCTGTCCGCCTGCCTGCCCGCCTGCCTGCCGCCTGCCGCCTGCGTCTGTCCGCCTGCCTGCCCGCCTGCGTCTGTCCGCCTGCCTGCCCGCCTGCGTCTGTCCGCCTGCCTGCCCGCCTGCGTCTGTCCGCCTGCCTGCCCGCCTGCGTCTGTCCGCCTGCCTGCCCGCCTGCGTCTGTCCGCCTGCCTGCCCGCCTGCGTCTGTCCGCCTGCCTGCCCGCCTGCGTCTGTCCGCCTGCCTGCCCGCCTGCGTCTGTCCGCCTGCCTGCCCGCCTGCGTCTGTCCGCCGCCTGCCCGCCTGCGTCTGTCCGCCTGCCTGCCCGCCTGCGTCTGTCCGCCTGCCTGCCCGCCTGCGTCTGTCCGCCTGCCTGCCCGCCTGCGTCTGTCTGAGGCAGGGGAACAGACAGGTATGGGAGGGTTACACACAAAGAACAGAACATTATAAACACAGGATGACTTCGAAATGTAATCAAGTCAAGCAACGTCTATATGATTATGGGATATTCCAAATCAAAATGCTATTGTCATGGGAACCTAAGTGGCACTCAGTAGAACGCAATCATCTCAGAACTTTTGGTGGCAACATGGATGATAATTATCATAACGCTGTATACATCTCTGGCTTTGGAACGAACGAGCACACACACACGCACACACACACACACACACACACGGTAAGCCCGGTAGAAGATAGAAGGAACATGCTTTGTGGACTAGACAAGCAACACAGTGACATTTGAAAGGATTTGACTGACAGACCGATTTCATGTGTTCCCAACAATTACCTAACAGAATGGACGTGCTTTTCTCTTTCTTCATTCTCTGTCTGTTCTCCCTTCATCTCTCTTTTACTCTCTTTGTATTGCTGCTGTCGAGCGTCTTTCTTTCTTTCACTTCTCTCCATTCTCTCCCTTTCATTGCTTTACTCTTACACCCCCTACTCTTTCTCTTAGTCTCTCCCTTCTGTCAGTCTCCCCCCTTCTCCCTCTCTCCCTCTCTCCCTCTCCGCTGGCAGCGGTGATTGCTGCTTCCTATTCAGACTCAAAGCTAGCATTTTTTCATGCCACAATAAATGTAAATTGCGTTCATTCCAATTCCCTGCTAATGTTCCCACTTTTGTTCTGTTTGGGAGCCTAACAAACCAACTGGAAGGAGCACTACATTGCCTCAAAGACGTGTGTGTATGTGTGTGTGTGTGTGTGTGTGTGTGTGTCATCAGCTTTCACCAAGTATTTCTGTCACTTTACACAAGGATTTCTATAGAGTTCTTAGTGATTGGAAAAGAACAAGCCATACAAGGAATGATAAGGAAACGTGTAACTTTAGGAATTGCATAACGATCTTAACCAGGAGGGGATTGAATGTCTCTCGTCTAGGCACCAGTCTTTCTAGCTAACACTCCATGTCATTGCCAAAGAGACTGGCCTTTCGGGAATCGCAACGTTCAATATGCAGCTGGATTTACAGCGCAGTTGCTCATTGGTTGTTGGAAAAAACACAAATATTTTCCATGTGGCGCCTCTAAAATAGAATTAGAATTATAACAAAGTCAAAAAATTATGTTTAGCTGTTAGCTAGGCAAGTTATTGTATTTTGAGGCTTAAGATCAAAGCAGGGAGGTTTTGTGGTTGGAATTGCAGTATGCACTTAGTTTGAGAATTTAGACATGGGCAAGAAACTTTTGACAGACTGGCTTTGTCAGGACAAACAAGGATACCAACGTGTTCTGTGACGGAAAAAAAACTTTGGATAATTGTTGTGATTGGAGGATAGCTGTGAGGGTTATCGAAACAGGATCAACTCCTCTGTTCTCCATGAGGTCGTTAATAATTGAATGTTCATATTTGAAGGTGGCAGAAAGGCCAGTCTCTATTGCAATGACAAGGAGTGGCAAGAAGTATAATGTTAGCTAAAGAGACTGGCACTCAGGCTAGAATGTCTCTGCTGTCACCTAGAAGCTTGATCTTGACATCTAGCCTCTTAGCTTGCAAGTTTGCAAACCAGATGCAAAGCTGGAGCCCTGCGCTTGATATCATTTATTTGACACATTTTACATTTCTTATAATTAGCACACACCCCCAACCAGAAAAAAGTATCATGTATATATACTCATATATATATACACAAACATATACAGTTGAAGTCGGAAGTTTACATACACTTAAGTTGGAGTCATTAAAACTCGTTTTTCAACCACTCCACAAATTTCTTGTTAACAAACTATAGTTTTGGCAAGTCGGTCAGGACATCTACTTTGTGCAAGTTAATTTTCCAACAATTGTTTACAGACAGATTATTTAACTTCTAATTCACTGTATCACAATTCCAGTGGGTCAGAAGTTTACATACAAAGTTGACTACGCCTTTGAACAACTTGGAAAATTCCAGAAAATGATGTCATGGCTTTAGAAGCTTCTGATATGCTAATTGACATCATTCAATTCAATTGGAGGTGTACATGTGGATGTATTTCAAGGCCTACCTTCAAACTCAAAGCCTCTTTGTTTGACATCATGGGACATAACCTATCGACAAAACCTGAAAGGCCGCTCAGCAAGGAAGAAGCCACTGCTCCAAAACCGCCATAAAAAAAGCCAGACAACAGTTTGCAACTGCACATGGAGCAAAGATCGTACTTATATACACTGCTCAAAAAAATAAAGTTAACACTAAAATAACACATCCTAGATCTGAATTAATGAAATATTCTTATTAAATACTTTTTTCTTTACATACTTGAATGTGCTGACAACAAAATAACACAAAAATTATCAATGGAAATCAAATTTATCAACCCATGGAGGTCTGGATTTGGAGTCACACTCAAAATTAAAGTGGAAAACCACACTACAGACTGATCCAACATTACTGATGTAATGTCCTTAAAACAAGTCAAAATGAGGCTCAGTAGGGTGTGTGGCCTCCACGTGCCTGTATGACCTCCCTACAACGCCTGGTCATGCTCCTGATGAGGTGGTGGATGGTCTCCTGAGGGATCTCCTCCCAGAACTGGACTAAAGCATCCGCCAACTCCTGGACAGTCTGTGGTGCAACGTGGCGTTGGTGGATGGAGCGAGACATGATGTCCCAGATGTGCTCAATTGGATTCAGGTCTGGGGAACGGGAGGGCCAGTCCATAGCATCAATGCCTTCCTCTTGCAGGAACTGCTGACACACTCCAGCCACATGAGATCTAGCATTGTCTTGCATTAGGAGGAACCCAGGGCCAACCGCACCAGCATATGGTCTCACAAGGGGTCTGAGGATCTCATCTCGGTACCTAATGGCAGTCAGGCTACCTCTGGCGAGCACATGGAGGGCTGTGCGGCCCCCCAAAGAAATGCCACCCCACACCATGACTGACCCACCGCCAAACCGGTCATGCTGGAGGATGTTGCAGGCAGCAGAACGTTCTCCACGGCGTCTCCAGACTCTGTCACGTCTGTCACATGTGCTCAGTGTGAACCTGCTTTCATCTGTGAAGAGCACAGGGCGCCAGTGGTGAATTTGCCAATCTTGGTGTTCTCTGGCAAATGCCAAACGTCCTGCACGGTGTTGGGCTGTAAGCACAACCCCCACCTGTGGACGTCGGGCCCTCATACCACCCTCATGGAGTCTGTTTCTGACCGTTTGAGCAGACACATGCACATTTGTGGCCTGCTGGAGGTCATTTTGCAGGGCTCTGGCAGTGCTTCTCCTGCTCCTCCTTGCACAAAGGCGAAGGTAGCGGTCCTGCTGCTGGGTTGTTGCCCTTCTACGGCCTCCTCCACATCTCCTGATGTACTGGCCTGTCTCCTGGTAGCGCCTCCATGCTCTGGACACTACACTGACAGACACATCAAACCTTCTTGCCACAGCTCGCATTGATGTGCCATCCTGGATGAGCTGCACTACCTGAGCCACTTGTGTGGGTTGTAGACTCCGTCTCATGCTACCACTAGAGTCAAAGCACCGCCAGCATTCAAAAGTGACCAAAACATCAGCCAGGAAGCATAGGAACTGAAAAGTGTATATATATATATATATATATATACTTTTCAGTTCCTATGCTTCCTGGCTGATGTTTTATATATATTCACACACACACACGCAAATAAAGGCGGCCAGATGCATTGCTTCTTTAAATCAGTACAACAGCCGTGCTAACATAATTGCAAAAGTGTTTTCTAATGATCAATTAGCCTTTTAAAATGATAAACTTGGAATAGCTAACACAGCGTGCCATTGGAACACAGGAGTGATGGTTGCTGATAATGGGCCCCTGTACGGCTATGTAGATATTCCATTAAAAATCTGCCGTTTCCAGCTACAATGGTCATTTACAGCATTAACAATTTCTACACTGTATTTCTGATCAATTTGATGTTATTGGGGTGGGGGGCTAGAGAGCGTGCTTTGCTTGAGCTCCACTCAATTCTGAAATAAATTCATATTTATCTTAACATCTCACATCCTATAACTTCAAATGTTGTCTGGCAATATGACAAATGTAAAAGGCACCAAAAAAAGGGGAGCTAAACAAGATCATTTGAATGAGATACACAAGGAACCAATTTCAACATGGCACGGCCCATGAGGAGTTAGCTGAAGATGCTAACGTTAGCTCCCAAGAGTTCCCCACCGAACCTACTCAAAGTCACCTACTGGTTGCTATCAACTCACTAAGCAAGAAGGTGGACACAAGGTTGGCTGATATCTCAAAGTGTATTGGGACTTTGACTGAAACTGTGAAGGCAGCTAAGGGCAGGGTACATGAGGTTGAGCAGACGACAGTTGATCACGTGGCCAGGCTACAGGACAAAGAGAAACAGTGTACAACATTCAAAAATGACAACAAAACCCTGAAAGCCCATTGGCTTAACCTGCTCAAGTTGCATTCAAGACGCCAGAACATCCGAATATGTGGGATCCAGGAGGACACTGAGAAAGAGAAACCCACTGAATTCGTTTCGGAGCTGATACGGGCATTGCTGGGGAGTGAACACTTCAAAACGGCCATCCTGATCGACCGCACACACAGATCAGGCAACGAAGCCGGCCAAGGTCGCGCTACCAAGACCATTCATCGCACGGCTGCACTATCTCCAGACCAGGGATCTCATCCTCAAGCTGGCTAGTCATAAGTTCTCCTTTAACTACAACAGAGCCAGGGTGACTTTCCAATTGAGCTTTAAGCACCAGCTGTCAGAGCAGCTCACAGTTCACTGCACCTGTACATAGCTCATCTGTAAATAGCCCATCCAATCTACCTCATCCCCATTCTGTATTTATTTATTTATCTTGCTCCTTTGCACCCCGGTATCTCTACTTGCACATTCATCTTCTGCACATTCTACCATTCCAGTGTTTAATTGCTATATTGTAATTACTCTGCCACCATGGCCTATTTATTGCCTTTACCTCTCTTATCCTCTTACGGATCCCTTCACGCGCCAATCCCTTTAGCGGGATTGATTTGACAACATCCAGTGAAATGGCAGCGTGCCAAATTCAAACTACAGGAATATCAATATTCAACATTCACAAAAATAAATGTGTAATACATCAAAATAAAGCTTAACTTCTTGTTAATCCAGCCGCTGTGTCAGATTTCAAAAAGGCAAAAAGACAGCGCCCCGCATACAAACAAATGAAAATCATTTTTCAACCAGGCAGGTGCGACACAAAAGTCAGAAATAGCCATATAATAAATGCCTTACCTTATCTTCTTTTTGCAATCTCAAATGTCTCATTGACACAATGAATGGTTGTTTTGTTCGATAAATTCCTTCTTTATGTCCCCAAAAGTTATTTGGCGCGTTTGATTCAGAAATACACCGGTTCCAACTCGCCCAACATGACTACAAAGTATCTAATAAGTTACCTGTAAACTTGGTCCAAACATTTCAAACAACGTTCCTAATCCAACCTCAGGTATCTTAAAATGTAAATAATCAAATTTAAGACTGAATAAACTGTTCCCAATACCAGATAAAAACAACGTGAATCACGTTCCAGTTCACACGCACTAAAACAGTAGAGCTCACATGGAGTGACACTTACAAAGAACAGCCCTACTTCTTAATTTCTCAAAAGAAAAACGAACACTCTAAAGACTGTTGACATCTAGTGGAAGCCATAGAAACTGCAACCAGGTTCCTCATAAATAGGGCTTCCCATAGAAACCATTGGAAAACACAATGACCTCAAAAATGTTTTTCCTTGGATGGATTGTGCTCGGGGTTTCGCCTGCCAAATCAGTTCTGTTATAATCACAGACATTATTCTAACGGTTTTAGAAACTTCAGAGTGTTTTCTATCCACATCTACTAATTATATGCATATCCTAGCTTCTGGGCCTGAGTAGCAGGCAGTTTACTTTTGGCAGGCTTTTCATCCGGACGTGAAAATACTGCCCCCTATCCCAGAGAGGTTATCCTACCTCATTTGCACATGCTGTATATAGATTTTTCTACTGTATTATTGATTGTATGATTGTTTATTCCATGTGTAACTCTGTTGTATGTGTCAAACTATTTTGCTTCATCTTCGCCAGGTAGCAGTTGCAAATGAGAACTTGTTCTCAACTAGCCTACCTGGTTAAATACAGGTGAAATAAATAAATACAGATTCTAGCCAGATCTTACTTTGGAGGTGACGAACCAACGGAAAGAGTATGATGAGTTACGCAAGAAACACAGGGCGGCCAACATTCGATTTGGATTCCTCTTCCCAGCCCGGTTTAAGGTGACAGTCGAGGGATCAACACGTACGCTTGACAACCCAAAAGAGGCCAATCTGTTCTTGTCAAGCAAGCTCCCTGGCTGAGGATAAATACAGGCCAGGAATGTGTTTGAATTTCCTGCCTATGTCTTTTCGATTAGAAGATCAGACATTGGGACTTATATGGATGGGTGAGATGTTATGGCATATATAGCATTGTTTAGCCTATCATGTTTTAGCGTCACTCCCCCCCTAACGTGAGAGTTAAGTGTTATTTAATATATTTGTTTATATGCGGAGCATCTATAGATGAGTTAGGGTGTCTAGACATACAGCTTCAACTAAGGCTTCGTTTGGGGAGGTCAACGAGTGCTTTGTTTGGGGAAGTCACTCAGTAATGGGACGGGAGGGGGGATGGGGTCTGTATTTTATGTTTAATACAGGTGGCATGACAAGCTCCTGCATGGCTGGATGTTTTTCTTTTGGGTTTTTTATGCCAGCAACAACTTGCTCTTAAGTAAGAAATGCCACAGTGACCGAGCACAGAGTAGACCTGGTGGAATAAAGATAGTCAGCTGGAACTAATGGCTGACATAGTGCTTCTTCAAGAAATTCATATTTAATGCTTGGCTCAGGCCAAGCTACGAGTCAACTGGATCGGTCAGATATACCAGTCTAATTTTGATGCAAAAGCGAGAGGGGTAGCAATCCTGATAAGGAAAACCATTCCTTTTGTTTAATCATCCTTGATTTCAGGTCCTAGTGGTCAGTATATTATTGTGGTCAATTTATATGGACCCAACTTCGATGATCCATTATTCTTTCAAAGGGTATTTAAGGCAATACCAAATATCTTGGATACAAGTGTTATTGTTGGACGTGACTTTAACTGTACGTTAGATCCTCTTTTAGATAAACAGCTATCAAGGTCAGTTCAACAATCAAATGCCAGTGTCTGTCTAAATACATTGATGACAAACCTTAACATTGTCGATATTTGGAGACGGACGCACCCAACAGATTGGGATTTTTCTTTATTTTCGTCAGTTCATAAATCATATTCCAGAAGACTCCTAACTAATTTCAGCAACTGCATCAGTTACCCATCACCCTATTCTAATTAAGGACCACTCTCCTCTGTCCATTGTGTTGAAACTCGACAATAAGTCTACAGGTCGGCGACCGTGGCGCTTAGACGCATGCTTGTTGAAAAATGAGACTTTTTGTCAGTATTTGAAGGAGCAGATTGCCTTTTTCCTCGGCGCTAACGACACAGCGGATGTTGACGACTCCACCCTTTGGGAATCTCTAAAGGCTGTGATTAGAGGTTACATTTATTATACATCAGAGAGGATGAAACGCGCCAATACAAGGCCGAGAGAAATTGAAAGAGAGTTAGGGGAACAGGAGAACGTTTTTAGGACGAATTCCTCGAATGCAGTCCTTGAGAAGATCACCAAGTTGAAATATGAATACAATACCATCCTTTCGAAACGGTTGGGCTCTTAACTTGCTAGAACGTAACAAAGTTATTTTGAACTGGGTGACAAACCACATAAATTATTAGCAAGACAGCTAAGGCATGTACAGGCATCTAGAGCTATTCACAAAATAAAAGACAAGGGTAAAATAGTAACAGATCCGCAGGAAATTAATAAATGCTTTGCGTGGTTTTACTCAGAGCTATACCAATCAAAATGCGATGCACAAACTATGAAATGCTTTCTCACTGAATGTGAAATTACTTCCTAAACTAGACAGGGAGGCAGCTGCTGCACTCAATGCAGGGACAACTTTAGAGGAAATTAACACAGCGACGGCACAATTTCCAAACAGCAAGGCCCCTGGGCCCGATGGATTGTAATAGAATTCTGTAAGAAGTACTGCGCCAGTCTAACTCCACTTATGTTGCGAATGTTCCAAAGAAAATGCCAAACTCTCGCAAAAACTGTATGAGGCTACAATAGCACTGATCTTGAAAAGAGATAGAGGTTCCATGGAGATGTCGTCTTATCGCCCAGTGTCATTACTCCCCATAGAAAATAAGGTGTTGACAAAGATATTGGCAAACCGATTGAAAAAATATATTTCCGACATCATACACCCTGACCAGACAGGTTTTATCCCGGGCCAACATATATACAATTTGATACGCCTTCTCAACGTAATGTATCATGATCATAAAGTTGAGGCAGTGGTAATAGCTCTTGACGCAGAGAAGGTATTTGATCAGATTGAGTGGAAGTTTTTGATATCTGTTCTGGATCATTTTGGGTTTGGAAAGTCATTCCGCCTGTTCAAGGGCTGCCGACAGGGTGCCCTATTTCGCCTGCTCTCTTCGCTATGGCCATGGAACCCCTTGCTACTCTCATTCGTGCATGTGCCAATATAGCTCCGGTTAAAATAAAAGACATGCAGCACAAAATGTCCCTATATGCAGACAATGTTCTTTTGTTTTTATCCAAGCTTAAAACTTCTATTCCCCCTTTACTTAACTTGAAAAATAGATTTGGCTCCTGCTCTGGCTACAAGATGAACTGGCAGCAAAGCAAATTGATTCTAATATTACAGCCTGTGGATGTGCAATTTCTGCAATCTACCCCATTTAGAACAGTGATGGACAAGTTCACAAGCCTTGGCATTGTTGTGACAAGAGAACTTGATCAGCTATTGAAAGCGAATAGGAATACGAACATTTATCAGCTTAAACAAAATATAGATTTTTGGAAAACTCTGCCTCTCCTTGGTTGGTCGTATAAACGCTATTAAAATGGCTGTCCTACCCAGGTTTCTTTACCTCTTCCAATGTCTACCCAATTTCATACCACAAAGCTATTTTAAGAAACTGGATTCAATAGTAATTCCATTTTTATGGGATAACAAGGCAGCCAGAATTTGAAATGAGCATTTGTGCAAGTACAAGATAGAGGGGGGCTTTGGCCTTCCTCACTATAAACTATATTATTGGGCTGCTAATCTGAACAGTGTGTCTTTCTGGAGGGAAAGTTTTACCTGGGATGCAACAGAATTATATGCCTTCATGGCTTTTGATTGAGCAGGCCTCCTGTCAACGTTCCTCACTCCCTGCACTTGGTAATAGTCCAGCATATGTGGAAAAAAGCCACTTATGACTCTAATCCAGTCATTTGTCATACGCTTAGGATCTGGAAACAGATGAGGTATTTTCTTAACATACCCACTGTTTACATAGACAGCCCAATTTGCCTGAATCATGCTTTCCACCATGCATTGGATGATATGGTGTTTTCACAGTGGAGGGAGAAGGGGCTCACAACAATTGGTAACTTATACATTGATGGTCAGTTAGCTTCATTTCAAATATTACAGGGTAAGTTTAACATGCCAACAACACATTTTTTCAGATACCTCCAAATCAGGAATTTCTTAAGGACACATTTCCCACAGTATGGCATTAAGCCAAATAATCCTACATAATTAGATCGCCTGATCCTTGTCAAACCCCATTCAAAAGGGTCGGTCTCTAGACTGTATGATGTGCTAGGCCCACATAGAGGTATCCACAGACACCATTAAAAGGGCTTGGGAACAAGAACTTGGTTCATAAAGCTCAGATGAGGACTGGGTTAGAAGCTTTCAGGAATAGAAACCACAGTTCAGGGAATGCCAGACACAACCTTGTACAGTTTAAGGTGATACACAGGTTACATTACTCAAAAGTGAAACTGCATCAAATATTTCAGGACACCTTACCACTGTGTGAGAGGTGCAATCAGTATGAGGGGACGTTGACCCACTTATTCTGGACATGTCCTAAGTTACATGCTTACTGGGCTCTCCTTTTTTCTATTACTTATCTAAAGCCTTCAATAGAGTTATAGCCCTAGACCCATTGATCGCTCTGTTTGGCACAGTTGATGGGAATAACCAGGAAGGAAAGGCTGTCTCTCTTTGTACTCTATTAGCAAAAAGGCTCATATTGCAATTTTGGAAATTGGTGACTGTACCTACCTTTGGAATGTGGTTACGGGATTTAGGGAATGTTATACATATGGAAAAGATTCGATACAATACCTCCAATAGAAGTCCAAT